>NW_026623312.1:1328923-1352021 GCF_030028575.1 Malurus melanocephalus | reverse complement strand
TTTTTTTTTTTCTGTTTTTATTGCTGTTGGGTTTGTAGCTATTGATTAAGAGAAACAAACATCTTTACCTTGCCAGTATGATTTTAAAGGCAGTGCTGTTCTAGAAATGGTTTAAAACCTTGTAATTGCTTTCCATACCAGAGTTGTACCTGTTCTGATTTTATGGTTTTGGGTTTTTTACATTTCTTTATTTTAATTTTCTCTGGTTTACTTGCTCATCTTTTCTGAAACAAACTGATTTCAGCTGAAGATTTTTGATATTTTCTCTTGGAAGGTTTTGTATCTTACGGGGATATGTAAAATAAGATCTCTAATAAAAGGCAATGTTATTGTGAGATGTGGTCAGTGTCATTAATGCCTTGGCTGTTGCAAAAGTAACTTTTTTTCTCTTTTAAATAGAAAGAAACAACAAATGTTACTTCTTTGGAAAGGCTCATATGTCAKTATCTGTTGGGAATGACAGTTATCTGAGATGAACTCTGGATGAAAGGTGCAATCTATTTCACAGCTGCCAAACRGAAGAGGATAGACTTCAGAGATGTAAATATGTGAGGTTGCACAGTGTGGGAAGGAGATGGGCAGCTCTTTTGCAAAGGAAGTCTTTCACTGCCTTCGTAGAAAAAGTAGAAGGTATAAAATTCTACATTTCTTTTCCTTGAATTAATGTTTATCTGTAAAGCATTTGGGAGCAATGAAATGGAAGCTGTTCTTGTAAATTAACAAACACACCATTAGAATATAGCAAATCAAAATAAAAGTTAAATGTAATTAGACTGAACACTTTAAAAGAAGTTATATAAAGCTAATATAATGCTCTGTAATTGCATGGGGCAAGCTGAACAGGCATCAGTGTTTTGCAGGTTTGCTTCCCAAAGTGGTGATAGAGCTTGAGCATAATGACTTGCAAAGATAATAAATTTCAGTCAGTGCCTGAGGCTATTTGATGTTTTTCTGGATAGTCTTAAATGTAAATATAAAAGCGAACATACACACAGAGCAAATCCCCATAATTTTAAAGCTGATGTTTCAAGATAAAAGATGAAAATGTGTAACATCTAGCAGGCAACAATGGACATGGATTAAATTTAAAGCATCCCTTCACCATTTTAAGGTCAACCTATTTTGAAATCGATTTATATCAGCATGGCCATGTGGATAGTAGATATTCCACTAATTCCAGTAACCAGTAAAGTATACTTTTACTATATGAAATTRTACAAACTATGGTTGATGTATGCCTGTCCATTTAAAGAGTGGCTGTGTTTTAAAGAAATGTACTGGATCTCTCTATCCATCTTTACTGAGTGACATTATTGCTCTGATTTAGTGGGTTATTTGATCACGAKTTGTATATTTATGTGATAAAATATAAAACACAGATTTAGTTATTGTCCCTTTTTATTTTTGGATGACTACTCTGTCATAATGGAAGGAATTTCAAAAATCAGCCAAAGGTATTAATCTTGTCTTCTAACAGAGAAACATACAAAATTAATATATTGTCTAGAATAAGCTCAGGTCAATGGAGAACTATTGGGATTTTCAGACAATGCTGTTACTGATACAAGGTTTTTCTGTCTTCAATTTCTCTGTAAATTATAATATTGTGGTAGTCTTTCAATATACATCTTATAAACTAATCGATATTTAAAGTTCATATTGCGTCACCTAGTCTTTGCCAGGATTTCTGTGGACCGTCAGTAATACATTATTTCCRTTACTCCCCTTTCTTTAGGGAATTATTTAATAGCACAAAGAGTAGTATGAAAATAATTACATTTTTAAAAATATCCATCATGTATATAAACTTGTGCTGTTTGGACTTTAAAGGCAAAGAAATTTTTGWTTACGCATTTCAGAACTTCAGGTTTTTAATACAACACATTCTTCCTGATATGCAGTGCTCATTTCTTTGACTGACAGTGTACAAATATCATTCATGTTGTGTGCATCAGTGAACTGGAGATTTTCTTCCCAGTTTTACCTCCCCTATCACCACTCCCTGTGCACCAGACACATCCACCATACAGGAAAGCACCTGCCCTCATTCCTCACAAATCATGACCTCCAAAGTCTCATGCTCTCCCAAGACAGATGATCTATTTTTATTTTTATCTTAACTATTTTTGTCCTTTCTCCATTCTTGGCACACCAGGTAAATGTGTGGGCATTTGTAGGCTCCAGCTCTGCCTGGCGCACATCGCAGAGCTCCTGGAGCTGGGCTGTCTGCTCTGTCAGCCAGAGCACAAGGTRTGACAGGTTCTTTAAGAATTATGTGGTTTTAGTCTACATCAATGATCATGCAARTCGTGCACATGCCCTACAGCTTGCCACAGCTGCCTCACATCACTGCCCTGTTCCTAGGAAATGCACATCTGTATTTCACTGAAAATCCACTTGAACATTTTGGTGCTGTTCTCYCTTTTCCTCTTGCTCAGTTTCATGATACAGCACGCTCTTCATTTCAGGATCTTTTGGTCATCCACAAGTACACCTGCAACTTACTTTCCAGAAGTCCTGCATATGTTCAGAATTAATGATTGCCTGTCTTGCAGTTTAAAATGCCTAATGAAGACCAAATAGACTTAAGTAAGCCATGCTGTCTGAACCACTTGCAGCAGTGTAGAGACACACAGCTTTGCAAACACAAGATGACCTTTTTTCATGAAAGACTTTAGTACTTGTGACAGTGAAAAGAAGCATTATCTGTGTTTTCTTATGTTTTGAAAAAGCAGTATTTATTTTACAAGCTAAAATAAACAATATGAGTTTAAGGAAGCAATTCAGATTGACAGTGATGGTGTCAAATATTGAATACAGCTGTTGCAAACATTCTTGATGGAGCATGCTAGTWAAAGTCCTTCACCCAGATAAAGAATTAAGGTTTGCATGCCAGAAGGGATTTATCTGTTTTGACAGTGTGACCATATCAGTCTCATTGCTTTTTCTTGTCTCTCAGTCAGTGAAATCTACTGACTTGGCTAGTAGACATGGGAAAGCATCTGTGAAAGCTCAAATGGAACTGTGATGCAAACTTCCTTAAATGGTTTTGACACAAAGATCCACAACCTATTAGCCTAGCTGGTATTCAAGTACACAAAATGAGTTGTGAATTTTCATTCATCAAATATTGGGCCWTTGGAAGATAAGCCAAGGTAATAATTACATTGCATTGGGTTTTAATGTAGCTAACAAATGTGTAATTGCTAATAGGAAAGGTACCTTACAATCTGAGTTTTTGGAAATTCATTTTTATAGATACAGTCTATGCAAACACGATTTGCAGCTATTAGTAGCTTTCCAGAGAGGCATAGCTGAAATGTGAAACCTACACTTTGGAAGATTTTAGCCATTAAAGCTCCTGCAGATGTGGATCAGGAATGGATGTCTGTTCATTTTCTCAATGTTTTTGAAAACTCTTACCCAGATGGTAGGAGATGTAGGTTTTAATATATAAAAAATATGAAACAGTGAATCAAGTAAGTGCTACTCAAGAGGGAAAAGAGTTCTGCCCTTGCTGCTGGAAAGCATTCCTCGATGATGATATACATTTAATTGGGGAAGAACAAAACAGCTCTTCCAAGACAGGATTCAAAAGCATTCTTCCAATTCCAAGGGGAAGAAAATGTGTTTCATAGACCTAGCAAGAGTGTGGTAGAGGTGTAAGCCTGAGGCAAGCACCAGCTAAGGAAACATCAGTAGCCAATGAAAAAAAGCAGCACTGAGATCTCATTCCACTGAGCTTTGTCAAAATCCATATGGAACCTTACAGCAATCCTTGCCATTTTCTTGTGTTTCAATTAAACTCACCCAGCAAGCCCCCACTTCGCCACCCCCAACACACATCCAGACTGAGAAATGCCATGTCATCTCTGTCATGGTTTTTAAGATTTAGCAATGTAATGTCTTGAATTTCTGTTCAGTTTTGTATTTCAAACTGTTATCAAAATATGAGTTTTATTGGGCTTTCTAGTCACAGTGTTTTCACACTGGCACTACCTAAGGCATTTTATGCCCAAAGCCTTGTGACTGTGATGACAGGGTCTATTTTGGATATGCAGGTCGCCAAGGAACAGGGTTGAAAAGATGCTGGCTGTGTTGTGATGGGAGGTGTGGAACTGTGGGTGGTCAGGGTGTGAGTTTATGGTTCCTCAAAAAGTGAAAGCAATCACTAATTTAATTCTGCATTACATATGGATCAAGTTGAAAATGGAGATTAAAAGGATTTTTAACAATTGGCATTGATGCACAGTAACATGGCACCAGTGTTTGGTTTAATTTTATATTCTACACTTGGCTTTAAAAGTAGGTACTGGTAAATGGAAACTAATCCAAAGAGCAGAGGGAAAACATTTTTGTGGTAATGACAGAGCTGTGATGGTACAAAGAGGTTTCTCATCCTAAATAGTGCTTCAAACCTTTTTTGAAGGCTCATGCTTGTTTGCTGAAAGATGTTGTCTTGGTACATGCTGCAGTCTGAATAAGTATCAGTAAAATTTCAACTGACCAGTGAAAACACAAGGTTGTCAGTACGATCAAATGTGAAGAAATGTGAACAAGTTTTTAAGAATTAATTTATTMTAGCCAAGTAAACAACAAAGAGAAATTTCCATGGACAGAAAGAGAAGTGAGAAAGCAGACAGCCATAATGAAAATTTCCCRAACAGCCATAGATTAAAAAGGTTTTGTTGGACTTTGCTCCTATTATGCATCATCTGCTTATGGATTTGCCAGTTTTCTAAGAAGAACTTTATGGATTAGAAAAGAAACACCAAAGYATATCCTAGTCTCCAGCGTTGGAACAATTACAGTGGCTGTTCATGTAGTCATGTATCCATTTTGTCTTTCGTACTGGACATGAGCTCAGGAACGCAGAATCTATTTTAAGGATTCACTGAGAGAATCAAGCATACAGCAATTTTCCCTGCTGTTACTGTGGGRAAAAGTCTGCAGTTACTGCAGAGATCTTTGGTTCAGTCTTATGGACAAGCAAACACTTGCTAACCAGCAAATCTGAAATTCTACTRGATTAATTTTGACTTCAGTCTTTGTTGAATTGCTCTGGAAAATAGCAACATATTTCCTGTGAAAAAGATTTGCTTTGCTCTGGAAGTTCTATGTCTAAGCTCCAATGATTAGAAARAATATAAATATTTTAATTTCTACCTATAGGAAAGGGGTATTGGGTATCTTACACTCAAAGATAACAGATATTTTTAAGGTAAAGAGGTAATTAAGTGGATTTATGGAAATGGAAAATCAACAGTCAAGGATCTATTCTAGAAACAGTTCCCTTTCAAATACATGATTAATTGTTCCTCATCACACAGAGAATGATTAAATTAAAAAAGCATAGTATTTGACAGGGGAGGGAAACAACAGATGATGATCAGAGAATGGCTCCACTGCTCATCACAGTCAGAGGAAACTCTTAAGATTATCTCATTATTTTAAATTGCTGGACATTCTAAAGTTCTGAAAACTTCARTCAAGACAGAATTAAACTGGGGAAAAGGGAAATTTGGCAGTGGGAAATGTGCACATACAGGGATTGAGACAGTATCTAGGCAAGCCTAGGTCACTGAGAGGACAGCAAAATACATTGGTGTCAATATATCTGTGGCTTGGAATTGTGTAAGAGAACTGAAACTTGGCAAGAATAAAGAAAAATTTATCATAAATGCACGATTTTGCACCTGTTAGAGGCCAAGGGAGAAATGTGAACCTGCAGTTCCTTGGCAAGGTGGATGTTTGGAATCTAAAAATTTGTACTATTTTAAGAAACATTCAGTCTTCTACCAACATGGAGGGGACAGTGGGGGTTGGCACGATGGCTTCTGTAAGCCATTCACATAAAGATGAGATCCGTTTGCAGCATCTGCTTGCCTAAAAATAGCCAGTATTGCTGTGGTTGAYGAACAGCAACATTTCCTGTAGCTGGGGACAGCAGACAACCCTACAAAACCCTTGTTTGGAGATCTTGGAAAGCTCAAGTGGATTTCTATCCTTGTAACTGCATGCAGGTCCTGCCAATGTAACTTGATAATGGCAGCAGTTTGAGAAGAGAAAATGTGACTCTGGCTTTTGGCAAGCCACATGGAGAAGCCCTTTACAAAAAGAGGCTATTTGATTTGTTCCACTCTGAGAACAGCATCTGATACAAGCTCTTATCTGAAAATGTGAGATAAAAAAAAAACTTTACTCTTCTCACAAGGCAGCAAAACAGTGTCTAAATTAAACATAGATCTCAAGGTTTGTCTAAGTATCTTCAATTTGAGTCTGACTAAGGATTTTTCTAACATAAGGGCAAYGTTAGTGAAAGGCAGAAATTTGTATCTTTGAATTCAAACAGAAAAGAAAGAAAAAGGAAACTTGGAAAACCCACAATCTTCCTCAGTGTGTCTTTGAATGATGGCTTAGACTGATAGTTAAAACCAGAAGGAGCTCCGTCTACTTTCCATCAGGTTTTTGAAAGTTTCATCTTGATTGACATTASAAGTTTCTTAATACAGTCATATTCATGTGGAAGTAATTTATTTAGATAATTTATTATTAGATAGATATTATTTAGATAGATATTATTAGATATTAGAWAGGTATTATTTAGATATTTGAAGCCATTCGAATTTGGGAAATGAGAACTGGGACCTTGAACATGTTTCCCTGTGACATAAGGAAGCAGCGCATAAGGCAGAAGATGTGTTTTCACGTGTTTGTGGCAGAGTTTGTCAAAAAAGCAGAAGTATTAAAAACATTCAGTAATCTCATGCAGGAGGACACTTAATGGCAGCAACCATGCAGACCAGTGTGGAAAGGCAAACTGCAGCCATAGGAGGCTTTTTCTTTTGTTTTCCTGCATTCAAGGAAAACACAAAAGTCTTCAGAATGACACAGTGAGTTCTGCTTTTAGGTGCACTGAAATATTTCCTGCATAGCCTTTCTAAGATGCTTTCATGGAAATGAATCATTTAGGGCTCAGATTGATCACTGGAACATGATCTCACATCAAAAGATCAAACTGATTGGACACAACAGTATTGGAGCCAAAAGGATGGCTAAAAAAAAAATCTTAAAAGTATTTAAAAAATATATGTATATATACCAGGGTATAAAGACAAAAGTCAAAAAGAAATAATTTTGGAAGTCATGACATAACAGTTTAGTGTCAGTGAAAGCTATAAGACCAGTGCCAGAAGATGATCTGTATGCAAGACTTCCAATGAATTTGTTTGCACACCATGTTTTCCCAGGTGTTGCACAGGTGTAGAAGCAAGCACAAGGTTCACTTGCTCTCCAAATATTGATTATAGTACAGGACTACTGGATCTGTGCTCTTCTGAATGCCTTTTCAAATTTATGTAGCCTTCTTTTAAAGTAACAAAGAAAAAAAAGTTTAAAATAATGTACCTGCTTGATTTAGTGACTACAGTGATCTTTTTTCAGTCTGTGGATTTATGTATCATTAAGTGCAAGGGAATATATTGTTGGTTTGCAAATTTGAATTTCAGGAAAGAATTTTATTTAGGATAGACTGTCTGGAAAATAGAATATTTTCTCAACGTTAACTATAGTGAAACAACTGCTCATGGTGTTTTATTTGGAAAAAAGTAAAATATTTGATTTTTACATAATASCCCTGCACTATTTCACTTTGTTGAAAATTGTAAGATCTTCAGATTCATAACTGCACAGTCAGTTTAAATATTTTTTTCCTTGAAATTTATATGACTTAATCTACAATTCGAGGTGGAATAAAAGAATATTGCACCTCTAGTTTAAACTTATATTATCTTTACCTGTGTACTAGATTAGAGGCAACAGGAGCATTCACATCTGATTCCTGTTGCCATGACAATGTCCCTGTTTTGTGCTTGGAAGGGCTTGCTTTCTGTCTCCAAGCCTGATGCTCAGCTTGCTCCAAATTCCTTACATGAAGAAAGATAAGATAAGGCTAATGGAAGACTAACAACAAACAAGATAAGAAAGMACATGTGGTTGTAAGTATGCCCTCAAATACCATTGAGGGAAAGTTATGAATGCAGGATTTCTTTAAGCATAGGCCTACACATGGCCAAGCTTGTCAGACTATACATCTCTGCTTTTGTAARAAAACTAATACAGTTCAGAAGAGGATGTGTGAGTTTTGAGATCTGACCACAATTTTGGATGTGATGAGGTTTGTGTCTGAAGCCAGGGGGCCAAAATAAAATGTCCTTTGCATTCCTGAATCTCTAAATTCAGTGTCCTAGTGTTGATACTTCAGACGACAAAGAGAGATTTGCTATTCCAAATAAGTTTTTCCATGGTTCACAATTTAAATAGTTCAGTTCACCTGCACAAGCACTCTTCTAGTACATCATTGCATCTGGAAAAACCACGTCTCCAATTATTCCCATGCTGTCTACTCCAAGGGTCTAAAAACAACTGTGAGTTTAGGAGAGAAAGGACCACCATTTCTTTCTCATTGTCTTAAGAGGTTTTTTTTTATTCCAGAATCCTCTGCCTTTTATCAAGTAGTGTAACATTTCACTGGCAAAAGTCTCCCAATAGTCTTCCCAATAGTAGCATTCAGTACATATAACATCATTGCAGTCCCTTCAGTAGCAAATAATGGGAATTTTTATTATCAGTTGCCAAAACTTTCATAAGAAAGTTTTACAGATTAAACAACCTATGTAAAAATTTTCACCTAATTTAGGTATAAATCATCCTGGAAATTATTTGAGAGTGGAAGAATAATAAACAGTGCTTGCAGCTATCACAACGAGATGCTGGATTCAGGGAGAGGATATCCAGTGTAAAAACACTGCCATTAACCTTCTGTTCACTTTCAACAGAAACAGAACAATCCGGCTTCCAAATCACTTTTATATTGCTAGATGGAAAAATATAGCTAAAGCCTACAGTTTACCATAATAAAGCCAGAAAGGCCCTGTGCATTTTGATCATAGCCAATTGCATTACTTGCATTATAATGAAAGAATTCTGGTTCAAAGAATGTTGGGAGCATTTGGCACATCCATTCAATGTCCTGCAAATAGCTCTGCCATTTCCGGTGCTGGAAAAATGGTATGTTGAGATGGCTAGTTATATTCTTTCAAAAGTGAATCCGATGTAAGCTGTTACAAACTGTGGAATGGGAACATGCAGCCCCTCAAAGAATTGAGAAGCTGACACTATTGCTCTTTAGCATTAAGGTTTCCTTGGCTTCTCCTAAGTTTAGCGTTGTTCTTTCTTACAGACCCCAATCTTTCAAGATGAGGCAGCCTCCACTGCTCTCTATTCAAGCAGTGTAAAACACATGTGCTGACACTAACAGCTCTGCTGGAGGATGCRCTGTGGGGCTGGATCATTAAGTAAATGATTTGGGGAGGATATGTTAGCTTTTCCTTACCCTAAAGAGCCTCCACTGTGTGATTTGGGGTTTTTTTTTTGTGAGAAGCTTCAGCTCACTTTCCAGAGGATTCCTTCAGTTTGATATTCACATCAGTCAGTAATAAGTATGAATTATAGGTGTTCACCTATTTCAAACAATCCTTTGTGATTTCAGGATTCTCTAGCTGAAGACTGACAAGCTGTCTGAACTGGTCTTGAAATAGATATGTGGAATTTAATTTCCTCTCAAGATGCCTGCTGGAATTTCCAGGGATTCACATGTAGACACTTTTAACTTTGAGGGCTGTAGGAGTAAATAAATGGTCAAACCCTACAATTCTCTTTASTTGTCTTATAAACTCAATTCTAACTATTTATTCTGCTTTTCTGTGGGCTTTACAGTAAGTTTAATTCTGCTATCTCCTTTATGAATACCAATAGAAATCACACTATAAAACTGATCTAGGCTTGGTCAAAGGAATATTTTTTAGCAAGAAACACTATCTTTCTGGCAAATACTTCTGTTACACATTCAATGAAAAATAAATTTTTAGACCTTATGAAGGACTCATTTTTGATGCAAGTAGTAATTRCCATCTAATGAGCATTCTTATATAGTTATTAATTTATATTAAGATGAGCAAGACAACAGAAATTCCACTGGGAGGAATTTGGTTTCCAGTGAGCCACTGATTTTAGGAGAAAGGATGTCGGACTCTGACTTTRAGGGTTCCTCCTCTATACATCAATAAAATACCACCCCAACTCCAGTACAGCTCTCTATCAGCCTGTCTGGTACCTGAAAATAATACAGAATTTGGAAAGCCATGAGGATTTTGCAGATTTAATTGACTCTTTCCTTTTTTGAATATCCTACTTTCCAAAATGGAGTCACTTTTGGCTGTGCAGAACCAGATGTATATTAACATCTATTGTAAAACCTTGGTACTTTTTTTTCTTATTGCTTTTGTAAATAGTATCTATTAATATTAAGTTGTTAGACAATGGAACTTTAATTTTTTTGTCATTTCAAGTTAGAATATTGCCTGTTGTAGATGACAAACCACATCTGTTCCTTAGACAGGATTAGACTTACCCAGGATTGCTTTAGTGTTGCAGGGCAAAACGGGTAATATAACAAACAAATATGCATACGTAGCACAATTGTGGGAGGCATTCTGGCTCAAATGGCTGGGTCAGAGACCCAAATTTGCAAATTTTTCTACTCCTAGATGAATATTCAAAAAAAGGTGCTTGTCTCATTAATATTTTTCTGGTACTGAAGTTTCAAAATATAGAAAATTTTAAAATGTAAAACATGCCTCAGTGTCGCTGCTTCATTTTGTCTTGGGGGTGTGTCATGGTTTTACTTGGTCCAATTTTTGGTGGTGGGGGGATGGGGACCAAGAAACCACATAGATGGCTGCTGTGAGGAAGTTCTAGAAATTTTCTCCTTCTTTAGCAAGAGGAGTCCTGCCCCCTGTTTTAGAGCCAATCCATCATGGCTCTGAGGKTGATGGACARGCTTCCCATCAGGCCTGGGCCAATTGCACAGGTTGGTTACACCKCTGTGATGACGTATTATCTAGTATTTAAAAAAGAATTCAAAACAAGATAGGGGCGGCCRCCATTGTAGTTTTAGGATGTTAGTATGTAGTTTTAGTATCATGCACTGGGGAAAAACAGAGCAGGAGGGTGAGGAGATGTAAGAAAAAAAATGGGGACCGAAGATCAGTAAGGAGAAGATCGGATGGCTGCTGTGTTGCTGTGGTTCTTGAACATGGAGAAAATAAGTGTTTTCGAAAARGATTATTTCATCATTGAGAGAGACCTGAATAGAAAAMGAGAGCTACCTTGCTCTGAGGAAAAAAAAACCTGGCCTTTGAGGACTGGACTAAACAGCTAAAAAGGGGGAAGAAGCTTGGCCCCCCCACAACGTTTGAAATGAGTGGATGCTTAGRAGAAGCTGTGCTCTGCCAGGAGAATTGTAATAGTGGTCTTACGCTGCCAAAACAACGCAGTTGGGCCTTGAAGGACATTCTTTCTTTTTTCTCCTAYGAGGTAAAGAAATACTCCCTCGCCRTCAGCCGGTATGCACTGACTGTTCTTGGGGAAAAAAAAAMCCCAAAACTTCCACAGCTTGGAGCTGTAAGAACTCTTCTCCTATGATGATGGACGACAACTGTAATGAGTGGTTTGATCTATGTTAAACTTTTGTTCCTGTCCCCTGTGTGTGTGGGAAAACATGGGGATGGAGAGGGAGGATCTGGGAAAAAGACGGGTCCTGGAAAGGATAACAGGTGTCTTAAAATGTCCGTTTTTTTWAATTTTCTTYTCCTTATAAACTTGTCCCTGTATCTTTGTTCCTCTCCCCAGTGCTGTAGTATTCTTAGTAGTTTGTAGTAATAAATCTATTTTGCAACTTAAGTTATTCAGCCTTTCTGACCATTMTCTGGAGCACATACGTATCTTTCTCYCAATTACGTTATGTTATCTSAAAGCCATAAATTTTCGTGTTAATTGGGCTTCTGTTCTCCCTTCTCCCTCTCYGGTGGGGTACGGGAGGGAAYRTYGTGGGTGCAGTGCTTCTGGCTTTCAGCACAGTCTAAACCACGACATTTTCTGGTGCGTTGGCCGGGAAATTGGGAAAAATCAGGTTTTAAACCCACRACAGGATGTTGAAAGCAATGAAATACAAAAACTTACATGAACTGGGCTGGAAATAACAGCCAGTTGTATGACTCTCAGGAATATTTTTATTCAATACTGACATAGTATTGAAAACTCTGTTCTATGACAATTTGTGCAGGCCAGCAGAATGGTGAGGGAGGAATACAGTAAGTAGGATATTCATTARAAAAGGAGTGTAAGCTAAAACAAACTTATAAATGTATTATATGTATTTACCATGAGCCTCTGCTCTTCAGCAGCCCAAGTATCCCTTGGCTGTAATCTGTATTTAGCATAACTTTAGCTGATGTGACATGGATTGCTGAGATTTGCACTTGTTTACCAGCTATCCAATTTCAGTGGAATGTTTGTGTCATCAGTTCTTGACTGTCTGAATCTGAGACAATGACAGAAACTGATGATAGCATATTAAAATACATAATGGATATTGTCTCCTTGCACCGTGACACCCTTCAACTCTCCTTAGATACCTGYTTAAAACTCTTCTACCATCAGTATTGCAATTGGTGCTAGACTTTTTTGTTTTTCTTCATTATTTCCCAATTCTTAAATGCCATTTCTTTGTGGCTGTTTTTTTTGCCACAGTTTTATACTTGCCACYAGCATGTTTTAATAAATCAGGTCAACAATGAGATCAAACTTTTAAAGATATGCCATCAACAAGTGCCTTTTTGACACAAAAAGATCCCCCAAAAATATAAACTTTTTGGGARACTGAGAGCAATCCATAACTTCTAATAAAAGTGGTTTAACACCAGTAAATCCTGGCTCTACTAAGGAGATTTTGGGATCCTTCCTGATGTGAATACATCCAGAAATGATCACTCAAAGCAAGAAAAGAAAAAGAATGGCTGCTCTCTCATTAGAGGTGTTTACAATATGTACATTCATAACTTATTCTTCTGTCTTTCTTCCTCAGAGTCTGACTCCAGATTTTGGACCGAGAGGCAGTGATTGGGAAATCTACGTATTTGTATTTCTGAGTACATTGGAAATAAGAGCAAGAGGCTTGGATTGCTCYAGGATGAGAATGTTAAACTCTCCRCTTAACACTCTCTGTACACTTTAAGCCACTGCACAAAAGTCTATGAATGGATACAAACACAGGGTTTGACTTAATTTGACAGTAAGGACAAAGCACAGAGACTGTGGTACATACATCTATCCTCCTACTCCCTGGACGTCTTACCATCTTCAGAACCTCCAAGAGGTGTCTGTGCATTTGTCTGGCCTGTTACAAAAGTTAACCAACAGCAGCTAACTTCTCCTTTAGAAAAAAAGAATTGCGTTAGTCTTTCTGGTCTATTATATCACCCCCCTTGTCTTTTCATAAGATTTTCTCTTAACTGTTTATTTTTAATGGGAGGAATTTCTTTTTATTTCTTTTCTTTTTTGTGTTTTTTTTCAACCTCTGTGTTTATTTGTCGTTTGACAAGGCCTGTATGTTCAAAGAGAAAATTCCCTAGTACCAAATTAATCATATTCAGGAATTATTACAGGGCAGTTCTATTTCTGTTAGATTCACAATTGGTTATTTCTGAGTTTATCCTTTTAGAGTCATAAATAAGCAATAGCACTTGTCTATGATTGATCAATAACCTAGCAAAACATATCTGCTAATGTTTTTGTAGGCATCTAGCTAGCAATTAGTCTTAGGAAAAGATTTGAAAGAAGAGAAAGTGCAATACCTTATTTATCATATGAAACATTCATTAATTTTCCCAAAGGCTTCCTGCATAATTCATACCAATATTTGCATCACCTGACCAACAGAGAGACTGCAAAGCTCATGGTTTTTATGATGGTGTACTTACTTCCCTATATGCAGATTAAAGTTTGATGAAATTGATCTCTTCCTATTGTAATTTGTCTGAAAGATTTTCATTTCGACTCGTCCTTGTGGTATAAGAATTTCCCTGGATCATCTTGCAAAAGAAAACACCCTTCCCTCATTTGGTGTTATTCCTCTGGTATCAAACACTTCAGATTTCAATTTTCTTGGCTTTCAGTAGTTTCATGCCGGCATAAAGATTAAAATCCTACTGGTATTTCCACAGTCTTTGGRTATCTTTGAGACAGTGTCTTTTCTGTGAAATAATTCTGGTGTTGGGTATGCAACTTTGTCCAGACTTTAACTAACATTTCAACTATTTTAGTAGACTTGAAACTTCAGTATTCCCTGCAAACATACCCTCTCTATTGACATGTAAATGCTTTTAATCAGAAACATGTCTTTAATTTTTGACATGTATATCTACTGAAGGTTTTTGTGGGTTTATGTTCTTTTTGGCACCACACAAACATTACCGTTAGGATTAGGCATTGCTATATACATATGCCAGAGGCAAGACAAATGGTCTGGGAAATTAATTTCAGAATATGGAAAGTTATTTATACACACAAAATTATGGGCTATAAAGTAGCTGAAAAAAATTGCGCATGTCTCTGAAAATGTCAGATCCAGTTCTTAGTGGCAGGTAACAAGACCACAGCATTGGAGTTCATTCTTAGAAGGAGAGAAAAGGGTAAAGAAAGTAAAACAACACCAAACATACCTGAAAATATTGTTGATAATTTGCACAAATCAACAGTATGTTCCTGTRTTGAACTGCATTCTAATTATTTAATCTTTCAAATGTTATGGTAGAACTAGAAAAAATAATGGATGCAAAACAAGTATGATTATAATGGCTTCCATATGAGATTGAGCGTAAAAAGAGTAAAAAGCTCTGACTCCTTAACAACAACAAGAAAGATGTTTCAAAAAGATGTTAGAAAAATTCAGAAGGGAATCTGGTGGCTGTTAAAAACAAGAGACTGAGAAATTCACAGTTCTGGAAATCCCTGAGCCTTTTATTGTTGGAAGTCARGAGAGTAACCTTGGGGAAGGATTATTTTGTAATGGTCCTATAGTAGTACTCGTTCAAATTAATATATTGGCCACTGTTTGTTATACTACCTACAGTCCAAATCTGACCAATCTGAACAATTATTCTGCAAAGTTGTTTACAGAAGAGGTAAATAATATATTTCTTTCCCAGACCRTTGTATAACTATTCTTATCAATAACACCCATTTATGCAGAATTATGCAGAATAATTCTCAGGCAAGAGTTTACTGAAATGGCGGTTGTTAGAAAGTAGCAGCAATTCAGCTAGATGGGTAAAAATTTATAAATAAGCATAAGAAGAAGAAGCATAAGAGAAATGGTGTAGGCTAACCATGTTGTGTATCATGTCAGTCAACCTCACTCATCTGCCCACTGAAATTTGGAATAAGTACAAACAGCAGTTTCCAGAACAGMGATATTACTCCAGATACTTCTGAATCTTTGGTTTAAAGAAAATTAAATACCTAAAAATGCAGAGAAAAAAAAAATTAGTTATTTTTAAAGCCTGAAAGAAGGAATGACTGTTCCCCCCCCCCCCGGCCCCCCCTTCTGTCCATTATTTTAAACTTGGAAACCTGAAAAATATCTTCTGAAAAAATAGCAATATGTTTTTCTTGGATCCCCAGAGATACCCTTAGGTCTTGGTAGGTAGCTTAATTTATTTAACTTTTGGCAACAGAGGCAGTCTAGACTACACAGGATTTCTCCCCTTGTCTTTGCCTTGACATGAGCACCTTCCCCTAGCCCATCTGAAGATCATAAATCAGGACACCCATGCTTTTTAAACCTATGTGTCCTGAATCCATGCCTGCTCCCATTCCTTGGTGGGTGAGTCTGGGATGTAACCAGGGATAATTAAGGGACTGAGCTTCTTCAGTTGATACAGACACCTGGTCATGTCACAATGGGGACAGAGAGGGACCCTTGGAAAGGCTGATGATAGGGGAAGAGCTGCAGCTTTCCCAGGATATTCACTCAGCCTTTCCAAAACAGCCCTCAGGTTTGTRCTCCCTCTCGACACACTTGGGAAGAGCAGTGGTGCAGAGCAGGCCAAAAGCCAAATTGTTTTGGCAGTAGCAGATTATCATGCAATGAAAAGAAATCCATATGGCTTTTTGTATATTTAATCTGGAACATGACCTGATAAAACATGAAGTACACAGCACTGGCACACTGAAACAACACACTCCTACTCTGTTTGCCAAGGTCATGGATGAAAGTGTTTAAATTCCTCAGTTCTAAAACCAACACTTGAAAAATTCCCTAATTGCCTTTCTCCAGAACACTGGTTCTTCTTTCATCAGAGCTCCTTGCCATCTCCCTTTCAGGCAGTTCCTCGACCRTGATTGTTTCAGTTCATATATTAATTCCCAGTGCACACTAACATTGTGTACTTTCAGGCTGTTTAATTTCATCAATCATAGATGTTTATACACCGATATTTATTTTTCTGTCCCCAAATGATGAGAAAAGTTTCTCTGTGGTATGTTAAGTTGCAAGACTGATTTAACTAAACTTATAACTTTTTATAGTAGTAATTACTATAGTAATTGCTAAAAATCTTCACTAGTAAAGCAAAAAGRRAAGAAAAAAGAAAGAAAAAAGAAGATAAAAAATGTCAACGCTCTATTCTTGAAATGAGAGGAAATTCACATTATGGCTAATGAAATTATTTGCTTACGACAAAGCAGTCAAGGTTAGGGACTGAGACATAAAAGCCCAGTGCTCAGAATATTTGARTTATTCTGTGGGTAAATTTGAGTGAACAGAGTTGAATCTCTTCCATCCTCCTGTTGGCCCATGAAGCTCTGCRGTGTCTTGGGGCACAAAACAAAGCTGGCACAGGAAAGAGAGGCAGATTCCATCTCCTCATCCAGTGAAACAAACCCATGGCATCTGTGCACAAAAAATTGGTAAGAGTGATGGAAGKGATCCAGGTAGGCTTGGAGGTGTTTGGATAGTGAACGCCTGGGGGGAAAAATCCTTTCAAAATTGGTGCAATGATCTGGATTTATGCTGTTTCTTAGTCACTGTCTCAGCAGCTGCATTATAGCTCTACATATGGTCAGCAATCTATATTTGTCTGTAGATGAGAACCTGCAGCCCCTGTGCAGCTGGTTTTGTAACAAGGACTTTATACTATTTATATGGTTAATTTCACCTTTATCTCCTCATTTTGCTTTACAACTCCAGAATACTAAATGTCATTTTTGTGTTTGGTAAGCMTTTTACTGAAGATTTGTTGAAAGTCAGTGGAAGTTAAATACAAAAGGTGCAACACTGTATTCTGAATGTCTCTGTATTTCTCACCTGTGCATTATAGAGCAAAAATCCCTTGAAAAAAATGTAGATCTTGAACTAGGGCACTAACAAAGGGTGATTTTGTCATGWATTCTCAAAAGACCTCGAGGTGAAGTTCAGACACATTTCAAGCAGTTGTATGCCACAGATACTTGTGCTATTTGGTTAAAATATAACTCGTGTAGCAAATAAATAGTTCAAAGGCCTTTATTTCTATTATTTTTGTGTGCCTTCTATAGAAAATTAATCTTTTGTTGCTGGTTTTCTATCCCTTTTTGCCAGAAGCTCAAACCTCCCAAYGTAAGTGGTATGTTTTAACCTACTTTAATGCAGCACATGGGAACATAATTCCTAGAGCTAGGAGGAAAAAATTTTGAATTGATGCAGATATTTATTTGGATTTTTTCAGTCACAGGAAAYGGGGTAGAAGTCTGCATGCTTATAAAGAAAACTGACTTCTGTGTACTTCTGAGGAGAAACTGCTGTACATGTTTTTGATAAATGYGCAACATAAACACAAAAAATAACGTTAATTTTCTTATTAGGAAGAAAAGAACAATTTCAAGACTGGTTATACATTAAAAAATGAATTCGTGGAGACTAATTGAAGAAGGGAAGACCTTGTAAATGTAAGTCATACAAGAAAGCAAAAAACCTAGTCTTTATATTAATGTTTCTGATATCATTCAAATACTTGTCAATCATTTAATAAAGAACTGCAAGGCCCAGTCTTGGGGGRAAATTAATGGAATAATGAGTGGCTTCATGCTAAACACTAAACACAAAAAWGTATCATCTCTCTCTGTGCACATATGGACAAACACATAGAGATGTAGCTATAAGCAAAACCATGTCAGATCTTTCTCAGCTTTGGCTGGTGGTTGTGCTAATAGTAGTGCCTTGAAAACTGGGGGATTCTTCTGTGCATAMATGGAAGTTTTCAAATTAGAGTGCAAGTTATTGGTAAAATCTAAACTGAACATTTTGTAGGAGGAAYGTGTAGGATGCTAGTTGCATCTTAGCTTACAAAAAGCAAAGTCATTTTTTATTAAGAGCTATTTCTGTGAAGGTTTGAACAGAAAATCAGTTAATGTGCTGCTCCAATTCATAAAAAATAATTTTAAAGTCAGAATCCTAACCCTTTAAAAATTCACCAATATTTTGTGCAAGAAGGTAAAAAAAAAATTAAAGCAGACTTATTTCACATGACATAATATGCTTGCACAAAAGAAAAAAAAGAAGATTCTTACAGAGAAATTTGCTGAAACAAAAATGTGGGTACTTCTCATGGACATTTTATAAGATCAGATTTATTGCCTGGTAAGAATATATGAACCTAATGGTTTATAGCTTATGTTCCTCTTAAGTTCCCCTGGCAGAGTGAATCAGTGGCTCTCAAAGCCCCAAAACAAGTGTTTTAAACAGATATTGTGGTATAATCAATCACATTTTACTGAATTTGGTTTGACAGGTGATAATTTGGAATTTACAGACAAACTTTYCTCATAGCTTATAAAGGAGATCATATTCACTGGATCTTTGTTAATGAAATCACTCATTCAAGAGAAGAAAGTTATCTTAATACCACAAGCGTTTGAAATACAAAAACAAAAGAAAAAAGAGTTCTTGAGGAAGAATATTTCTTTATGTTGATTCAGCAATCTAGATAACATGTAATTATTTCCTACCTACAAGCTTCCAGTCTGGAAAGAAGCAGACCATTTGTGTTTATTTTCATTTAAWCATGGTTGTTTAACATGGTTGTTTTCTAAAAGCTGTTAGTTTTTATTCTGCATCCAAAGCTTAAGAGCAAGAGACCAAAGAGACCATGTCTTGCAGAGAAATATGTTGGACACTTTTTCTCCTTCTGAATGGACTGATGTGGGTTGCTGATGTCTCAGGTGAGATCTTCCCATGCTGCACCCAGAAGGGAAGAAGTCTGGGAAATTTCTGAGCCTTTTAGTGTGCAACACTGAAAGAGGTGTGGCACCAGCTCTTTCAGTGAGAGGTTTCTACAACAGCAAGGGGACTGGCTTCACCCAGAGCTGGGTGGTTTGAAGGCAGAAATTTTCTTCCTGGTTTCAGASAGGAAGCTTAGCCCACAGAGGACGAAATGCTGGAAACACTGAATCCCACAGGGCAATGAATTAAAATGGAGTGAGAACAAAACACTGAAGAGCTCAATAACCATAACATATATGAAGGTAGGGAGGATGGAAAAATATTACTGGTGAGGCACTGTGTCTGGAAGAATCAAAAGATATTTTAATTATTAGTCATATTTCTACCAAATGGCTGACTCTGATACACAGCACTTTAACCCAAAAGAAAGTTAGCTGAAGCCACAGGAAACATTCAAGGACTATTTTTAATTTCATGTGACAGTAAAAACTTTGGGGGTGTTGTATTTAAAAATAATGGAAGTTCAAAAAGCCAGTAACTTTATTTAAGAAATGAGCAATAACCTAGAAAGAGGACCCAACTTGAATTAGGTGTGGAACAAAAGAACTGGGGGAGGAGAAAGGAAGTGAAACAACTCCCCCCCCCCCCCACCACCCAAAATCTCAGTCTGATTTTCAACAAAGAAATTTGGCAAGCATCAGAAACAGTCCAGAACAGAATGAGGTATACAAAATGGCATCGCTCCAGAGCAACAAGAATTATTTAAATAAGTAAATAAATAAATCTGAAATATCTCATGCAAATGAACCTAATTTAGAAAGACAGAGCTCTAACGACTGCTCAGGAGRATACTGGAATCAAGACAAATGCCAGCTTGTATATAAATTTTGCAAGAAACTTAATGACATCATTTTGCAAGAGTTAGCAAGGGCTTGCATACRATGCACAAAATTGTGAAAAGTGCCAATAACACTACAGCCAAATGCTCCATAAAAACCTGAAGGGACACAGGTTACTAAAGGATTTTAAGCTGGACAAAAGCGTGTGCTGCCAAAAGTAATACTTATCAATAATAATGACAAAACCAGGCCTGGGTATTGCACAGYTAATTCTGTAATGGAAAATGTATGAAGGACAAAAATCTCCTCAGGAGAAGAAAGCCTGGTAATATCARGGAGTGCACTTGTTGCCCTCAGTTATACTTTTGCTCAAGAATATATTCCTTGGAGAAATGCTCTGTAAGTGTGCCTGAGCTGCTCAGCACACTGATCTGAGAACGCTACTCTGAACTATAAGCCTTGCCAGAAAGAAGCTGAAGCTGTTACTTGAAGAAGCAGCAGTGGTCAGGGGCATCAGGAAGAAGAATTTTGGTTATCTACAGATGACTCCAAAAGGAGTATTAGCACARTTCTCTTTCAGGCAGTGTGAAAACTCTTCATTTGTCTGAGGCAAGAAACAGAAATGAAGCATCTTTGATGCAGAGGAACTCTCTAAATGCATAAGAGTTGCAGTCTGTATGGGAGGCAAGCATTACCAGAAATGGAATAAGTGTCTGAAACTATTATTGCCAGCAGGGGTCTTAGAGACTGACACTCTTACCCTTCTCTATTTACCTCCCTAGAGATAATGGAAAGAGTTTATTGTTGTTTGTTATTTCCATATTTAAAGGCTGATGAGGATCCTTAAATCAATAAGCAGAAAAACATTCAATATTAAAGTGGTTCCAAACTACTTCATTGGAAGCCTATTTCCTTCTCTGAAAATTTCAAATATGAGGAAGGATACTAGACATTTGGGAGGAGCTGGAGCCCTCTGGGAATATGAGTTATATAGTGGAGAAAAGTCCAAATACAATATTGGTTAACTTGTTTATTAGAAATTTAAAAAGCCTGTAATCTTGGTCTCACAGACTTCACATTGCATTGGGAAATTGTCCTCCATAGTAAACCTAATATAAATTTGTTCAGATTTAGTGTTTCACATCTAGAAATGTAACCTAGACCATACCAGTAAATTGGAGAAGTTGGAGTACAACTCACTGAGCCCACCACAGCAAAGGTCAGCAGTGATTGAGTGGTTGAATTCACTCTTGTGTCTTCAGCTGCCAAATGCTTTGAAAGTCAGAAACAGGGGACATCAGTGTGTAATATCTGATTTTTTTTTTCTGAGAATAGAAATAAATCTGATTTTGTCAGCAAATAACACAAGGCACCTTCAGAAGTGTGAATAGGAACTGGTAGAAATCTTAGCCACAGCAACCATAGTCTGAAATCATGTGGAAGCAGGACACAGACAAATTCTTCTCTGGCTGAGGAATACAACCATTCCTGTGAAATAAGGCACATATTTCTGTGGGTCAAAAATGCACTGTAAATGGATCTATGCTGCCAGAATTAAGATGACTGACACACTTTCGGATATATATCTGTGCTAGCAATAAACCTGGCAATTTTGGAGCAGTGTAGGGGGAGAAGTAGACTCAGATTTCAGGGTAGTCTCACATCTTGAAYAGGTCACTCAGATTATTGACAGGTTTACACTGAAGGGAAAAATCTCATAAGAGAATCAGGTAGATCAAGGCTTGTRTGGGCATGCCTCTGTGTACATCAGTTTCATTTTCAGATTCAGTGCAGGCATGGGATAAATGGATAAATGGTATAAAGGCATTAAATGAAAGCACCTAGTTCTAGACAAAGGAAATAGTAAGAAAAGCCTGAACAAATAACAGCAGTAGGGTGATGCAAGAAGGTATTAGGGTCTGGATGTAGGCAGGATCACAAAGTGTAGTGGTTTAAAAGGAAGGGGAAGGCAGAATAAAATGTTTTGAAGGGAAAAAGCTGGTGCAAACTTCAAAAAGATGTGGTCAAATCAGGTTTTTGCTGTACAAGAGGTTTTTTTGGGGGCTTTTAAAATGTGCAAGTGAAGGAAACAAGTGTGGATAACCACATGAGCTTTTAGTAACAGAACTGTGTCCAAGCTGAGTGGTGTGAAAAACTGTCTGTGAAATTTCTTTGGACACAATCTCTTCATTCAAAATCCTTTGTCTAAAAAACTGTGGGTTTCCACAAAAATGAGATTTCTAGTATACATATATTTGACTTTTTACTTTACAAGAAATTCTTCCTTTATTCTAACCCAAAAGACAAGATGGGTCCAGAACACTTTTAATGGGCAATAATGAGTAAAAAAAAAGAATAAATTGCCCAKCTCAGGCTTTTGCAATGCTGGTAAGATGAAGAATTCATACAGGAATACCATCAAATGCAGCAAGGTCAAAGGTATAAAGCTTTCAGTAATCTCAAAAGAGTCCAAAATTTTATCCTCCCCTTCCCCTGGTAGCTTGACATTTTAATGGTAAAAAATCTATATCTGGTTTCCAGGTGCATATCCTAGAGGGAAGAAAAGAACACACCAGTTTGATCAGAGTAAAAGCTTATGAAGAGCAAAGCTTCCCAGTGAACGTACACACTATTGTGCAGAAAAGCCCACAGAGGTAAGATGAAGCAATTGTAAGAATCAAAAGTCGAAATGAGCCAGTGTGTTCTGGTAATAACTGCAGTTATCAATGCAAGACAGTGCAATTTGAACTGAAATCTTATGAAGAGATCAGAATTTTATAGAGCCTTTCTTTCAATCTTATGTGTACATGAATGCAATGTKCTTCTTTCTCCATCTGAATGGATGGTAATTGGTAAAGCTTTGAAAAACAAAATTTCTGTGAATAGCTTAAATTCATCCATACTCATTAGATGCTCAATTAGGTGAAACAAACTTTTCATCATATACCAGAAGTTTAATTTAATTTTACCAGGATTAGCACTTAGCTATATCCATGAAGCTCTGATCTTTTTTTTAGATTACTTCAGGATAGTGAAGCAAAAACTATTACATACTGGAAATCTATTGGCAGACTTAATTTCTAAATTCCTAGATTTGAAG
>NW_026623312.1:1327614-1328865 GCF_030028575.1 Malurus melanocephalus | reverse complement strand
AAAAAAAAAGGAAAAAAAAGCGAAACAAAATTCTATCCTATACAATTGCTCATTGGTGTAAACTGTCATCAATAATAAGGTAATTTAGCCTTCCGCCTGCTTTGTAGAGTGTACTTTGGTTTGTATTATGACATTTCAGGAAGAATGATCTCTTAAAGATGATGACTCTGAGAACTTTTCCCAGTAATTTAAAATCAAAAATTAACAAAGATTTTCTTTACAAAGGGGCAGATATTCAGTTTCGGTACCTGAAGGCAAAGGARTGTTTATTTTTTTGTTTAGAAATGGTGTATTTTTAATGGCATCAATTATGTTTGTTTGCAGTATCAAGACCGATGAATTAAATCAAACTTGGATGAGAAGAAGCCTTGCTAAACTAAAGYGGACAGCTTGCCTGCTCTCAGGGTTTTTAAACTTCCTTTGAAAGTTAGAAAATGAGACCCAATCAGCTGCAAATACAATCAGTACACTGTTCCTGCCCAAAAGACAGCTTCAAAATGAACAATTTCTCATGTGAGCATAGAACAATCCTAGATTCTATTTTTATAAATACTTGGAAAGTTTGGTTTCTTGATTTTATTTCTCTCTATGGAGATATTGTATCAAAAGGAGTTATCACCAGCAAATGTGTATCAGCTAAAATTTTTAGAGAAGACTCCTGCAGCTGATCAATACCCACAGTTATATGTTTAAAATAGTTGTGTGAAACTCTTTTTGACCAATAAGTGAACTCAGAGGAGGCATGGTATTTACATGTCTGAAGTTATTGCTATTAAATAACTAGCAGCTCCTCTAATAGGGATTTTATGATTTGCTGACCTAAAATTAGGCTCCACCTAGGTAATTATTATCTTGCTGTCCTAAAATTAAGCTCCACCTTAATTATTATCACAATATCAATTTTCTTACTTCAAGGAATTTTCTTACTGCCAAGKAACTGGATGTAGTACAGATGACCAAGAAAAATCTTGTCTCTTCCCACTTAATTTTCTTAATACAATTCACTAGGCTTGTTTTGAAGCTGGAAAGGGTGGTCAACATGCCACTAGGCTGCCCAGGGAAGAGATGGTGTCACCATTCCTTGAGGTATTCAGAAGATACACAGATGTGGCACATTGGGACACAATTTTGTGGTGGACTTAGTCAGCTGGTGATTGGGACTTGACCTTAAAGGTCTTTTCCCATCTAAATTATTCTAGGATCCTTTGATTCTATGCTATGTACACTGCAATCAGCCTGGGGAGATCACTG
>NW_026623312.1:1319802-1327592 GCF_030028575.1 Malurus melanocephalus | reverse complement strand
TCACTTCATTTTTCCCAAATATAGGAAAATATTCAGGCCATTAATTACATTTGTAGGCATAGTTAACTTAATTATGTAGGGGTAATCAAGCTTCTTGCTTCAGGGTGCAAACTAATCACCACAAGAGACCTCTGCATTTTATGTATGGCACAGAAGGTCTGGAAAGTGGGTATAAAGCTCTTCTTTTCAGATCCACTGTTAATTGTTATTTGGAAAGAAACTGACTTTTCTTGTGTGAAAAAGCTTTGTTGCATGAAAATTACATGGAAGCATGGTCTTTTGTATTCTTGAATAAATGAAATGTTACTATCATCTGTAGAGTTTGGATCTTTTATACTAATTCATGAGGGAAGGAAAGCTGATAAACTGAACAAATATAATGGCCTGGTGCTGTATAAACCTGTTACCACTTAATTGATACCTTACCAATCTTAAATCTTTTATTAATGTGAAAATTTGCGTTCTCCATACTGAACTGAGAAGAGAAAACACTCTTCTGCCAAGCAGTCTGAATATTTGGACCCTTGACAAGACAGCATTGTAAAGTCAGGCCCTTTCACAGAGATCAGATAAGGTGCATACAGTCTTTCCTGGCTTGATGCTTTGTCATGTTGTGGAGAGTTTTCAGAGTTAATGAAGAATTATGAGGAAGTGTATTCTGTAAAAACACCTATTTCTTGCAGATTATTATGAGGAACCAAGAAAGTGGCTTATCTCTTCAAAATTATCATTATGATAATGATGATCATGATTGATGACAATGGTGATGACGATTATGATGATGATGATTGTTGTGGGTTAAAATTCCTCTCCTTTTGTTCCTTTTCTTTGGGAATTCTTTTCTTCCCCCATTTGTTGCTGGGATACGTAATTACCAATCATCCTTTTAATTGCTGAGTGTTTAAAAAGACAATAATGCCTATGCCACACCCTAATGGTCGAAGACAGCTTTTGTGTGGTGGGGGGGGATTGGGAGTTTTGTTTTTTTCCGGTTTCGCAGAGAGGGGGGTTCCTGCTTGCGGCACCATGGTTTGCTCTGCTGTGCCTGGCCGGAGGATTTCCAGCTTCAGGGGGGTGAACTCTGCTCCATCCCGTCTCCCAGCGGGCGGGATTCCTGCTCGCCTCTGTGCGGTTCTGGGTTCCTTGCTGTCCAGAAGAGCACCGGCATTTTCCGCTGTGAGTTTTGCAGAGAAACTTTTTCTCCATCCACCTCTGCCATTTTGTATCAATCATCGCAGCCTTGGGAGATCTAAGCCAGTCAGGACCCCCGCCATCAGGTCCCCTGCAGCCTCCAGAAAATTGCTACACCCTCCCTGCCCAGCCGAGAGCCAACAGCGTCTCTACCAACGGAACTGTAACTTCACCAAGGGGTGAAGTAAGGCTGTCACAGGGTTTGGGATTGGGCTGTGTTGTTGCTATTGTTATTGTTACTTGTTTCACCTTGTTATATATCTATTAGTAAAAACTGTTATTCCCTTTTACCCATATTTCTGCCTGAAAGCCTGTGATTTTTTTTTCAAAGCTATAATAATTCGGAGGGAAAGGGGGGTCATATCCACCGCTTCAAGGGGGGTCCCTGCCTTCATTAGCAAATACCTGTCTTTCAAACGGGGACAATGATGATGACCTTTCATTTGACTCAAGAGGCTTTCTAAAATTCATTCTTTCTCTATATTCTTTTTTGTTCTTTGACATATCAATTTTTAAGGGTTTGACTTCCTACAAACTGAGAAATATTAAAACACATACTCACATATATTCTTTTCTGCCAGTAACACAATATTTCAGAAAGAYGAAAATTAAAACACCATCAAACAAGTGCATGGCCCGTGAAATCACAGTGATCAGAACTGGGAAGGATGTTTAAAGAGTGAAAAATGGGACTGAGAACTAGATTTGGGATTTTTATCAAATCGCTAAACTTTTCTTTATATAACTGTCCTCTGCAAAACAAAAAGTTCATACTTGTTAAGTTTATAAGTTTCAGTTCATTGGAGTTTATCAGTGTTTTGAGACCAATTGAAATGTTTTGTATGCCAAAAATATATATTGTTATGAAAGGTCTTAAGAAATAATATAAAGATGCATACTAAATTTGCAATGAAATACAAAATTATGTGCCTCTCCAAGATGAGAGAAGAATCCACCTTTCAGGAAAAGTAATGGAAATTAATGAACGTGATGGCTGCAAGTTACCCAGTGGGTAACACTGTTATAATTATCATTCCTGAAGAAGACGCTCATAAGATTCTGCATTCTTCCTGTTTGAAAACTAATTGCTGAGATTCTGTCTGTCAAACCAAATACATTATACACCAAATCATACACCAAAACCTTTAATGCATGTACAGCTTTTAACTGAGCTTTAATTCTGCTTGCCTTGTCAAGCTTTAGGAGGCTTTAATGAAGGTTAAATAAGTTCAGCAGGGCAATGAAGCAGAGCTCCAGTCACAGATTTAGCGAGGGACGGACCCCAAGCAGATATGGAGCTGCGCCCCCGATGTTCCCTCTGGAATGGAAACCCGGAGTGAGTTTGTCAGCAGCGCTGGTCCCTGATCGGATCTCAGGGCCACAACATGCCCATTCAAAGCTACAAGGACAAATATCATAAGCCATACATGGAGAAAGTGAAAATCTCTGCCATCACTGTCAGAACAAGACGCTTGAAGATAATTACCTGACTGGTGCTTGGAGCATCTGATCTTGTGAGCAATTACTTAGCTCCAGACAGYCACTGGAATCAATGAGTCCCTTATGTCTAAAACAGGCTTACTGTWTTAAGTGCATAGGAACATCCAGCTCCTCTAAAAAACTGAGCTGATTCACAAAATGGTACTTATGAAAAGGGCGGAATAACATCTTTTATACTTATTTTCAGCAGAACAGACTCTGCTTTTAGTGCTAAACTTGGGTTGTCTACCTAGCTGAAGACATTCTGTAGGCTTGCAACATCATTCAGCTTTTTCATGTTTTCCACCTGAATCTCTTATTTTGGTTTTATTGGCAGAGATTTATAAAATTTCTCCCTCAAAAGTCACTGCCATGATTGCTTTCTCACCTGCGCTGGCTGGCTGGACAGTGGATTCAGACACTATTTCTATTGTACCGGTAATTGGGAAACGGAAATAGGCAAAATGCAGTGCTTTTGTTTCCTTTGATCTTTCACAGAGAATTACAAACATTTGCCTAGTCTATCAATAAATGACCCATTGGTTATTCTAGAWTTTTTTTTTAAATAATAAAATCTGTGATAATACAGATCTGAGTGCTACATTCCTTTARATACTCTTCAATAAAAATACCAGTTTTTCTGTTTTTAAAATCCTTTACACATGGTCAAGAGTTTTGGAAACATTTCTACTCCAATTATCACAAAGCATTATCCAATCTTCCTCTTTGTTATCTTATGTTCTGTGGTTAAAATTAATTGTGCAATTAATTCCATCTTACTTTTGGAAGTAAAGCTTTTTAGAAGTAAGCTTTGCAAACCTACTTAGACTTTTAGGTTTTTTTCAACATGCATTGCACACATGTGTTAACAGAGTTGTTGACACATAATTCTTTCTTCATCAAAGGCTGATCAGAATTTAATACTAGTGATTTTGAAGGGACAAGTTTTTAGGCTGATAAGTGTGTATATAAATAAAAAYGGTACTATTTCAGCTTCATTGTTAATGTAAGAAAAATGACCCATTTTGTCTCTAGCCATAATTAAGTCTCAAAATATATTTATTTCAATATTTAGGTACTGTTGGAAATAGTAAGTCACCCAACAACAATTAGTAAGCCTTTTCCCACATCCAAAAAGCCTGTTAATCTTTTGTAATCCTTGTTTCTATATTCTTAACAGAAAACCAAAACCAGGGTCTTTTTGAAACAGAGAAAGCTTTACAAAATTATCAGATATGTATTGAAGATACAGTATTATTACTGACAGATACTGATTGTAAGAATTCTTTGTTACATTGATCTATCTCCACCTCTTATAATAATTTTCAGAAATAATATTTTCTGTTCATTTTATGTACTACCACCTTATTCAGGAAGCTGGCTTACCACCCAGGAAGCGATGGGATAAATAGAAACACATGAAAAACAAAGCTGACATAGAGGTATCTACATTGTTTAAAGCATTTCCACAACAAGGGCAAGAGCAAAGCATGAGAAGGGTTTGTGAGGCACTGGATCATCCTGTGGGTCTTCCAATGGGTGAGATGAACTGGAGTTGTGGACAGAGAAACAYGAAGCCTTGGGAGACCCAAGGATCATCTTATGAGCTAAAATAAGGATGGGCTGAGAACAGAACAGTCATGGATGGTATGTAACAGGAAATCAAAGAAATCCTAAAGACTGAAGGATTATTAGAATGGAGAACTGCAATAAAAGACAAATTAGCACATTATGAATATTGCAATTAAATAATAGCTTTTTTAGGATGGATTTGGGTCCAAGACTCATCATTATTTTAAAAGAAGAGGATGAGGGAATGTGCAGAGCAGGGGATGGACTGATCATTGACTGAAGGCTGGCATCATCACAGATTAATTGAAAAGAATACCAGAAGAGATGAAAGGCCAGGAAACTGAATTGCTTAGCTCCAGAAAACAGATTGATGGCTGGATACATTTGATATGAGAACAAATGGTGCAAAGTGGTTTTGAGGCTGCTGCCCTATTGGTAGGGAAAGGGATAGAGATGCTCAGGGTCTAAATTATTCTCTGTATGAGAAAAATTAAGGCCAGCTCTATGTCAGTGTACGTGACACAGTGATTGAGGAATGGTAGCAAAGAGGAAGCTGAAAGGTCATGGATGTCTCAACTCTTCATAAATGGCAYTTAGGAATCATGGAGCATGCAGTCYAAAAACACAGGAGGGTACAGGAAAAAATGCAAAGGGGATGATGAATGTTAAGAAGGCAACTGCTTGGAGAAGGGACATGGTGGCAGAAAGCACCAACGGAATAAACAAGTTTTGGGACAGTGCCAGCTCATGCCTTAAGCAAGAGCTGCAGAAAGGTGTGCAGGTGATGTTTGGAATGCTAGTGTTTGAAAAGGGAAACTGGAATGCACGAGAGAAAAGAAACTGCAAGCTTTGAAAGCAGCAAGGATCAAAAATGAAAGAAAAAAATAGAGTGAATGGTGAGAGACTGGTGAGAAGCACAGTTGAACTGAAGAGAATATTTAAATAACCTTCTGAGTAGTATTTAAAAAGTGCTATGAAGTCAGCATCTGTGAAAATTTAGCACTCTTTTCCTGTCCTTTTCCAGGCAGYTTATGCCTTGTTCCATGCTGCTGAAGTCATCTCTCTCCTTCCAGTGTGACAGTATGTACTCTTGCAATTGCTTCTTACTCTTTCTCAGGTTTAGCTTCTAGCATGATGCTCAAAGGCATGCATTTATGCAATGCAAAATTTCTTCTTTATCTGGATTTTAAGGATGCAGAGATCCATAACAGACTATAAAGGAAACAAAAACTTAGGTTGCTCATTTTCTGCTTGTTTTTTTTTTTTTTTTTTTTTTCCAGAAATCTGGTTTCATGAGGTATTTTTAATAGATAATTTAAAAAACTAATGTGTATCCTTGGGGACTCAGGGAAAAATAATCATTGAGCAAGTTATCTGACATTAACATGCATTTTGGCCAGTAAATTTAGTTAATTTTTTTTATATGTTACATTTTTCTATGTAGCCCAATGTAACATAAGCTTTCAAGCTTTATTTTCAAGGTGTGGATATAAACTAAGGAGTCTTGTTTCCTTTTACTCTGAACTGTTTTCTCTTTTTTCCCTTTGCTCTTCTCACTGTGCAAAGTCTTGAGTGTTCCTTAGCATGTACAAAACTGGAATTGACTGTTCTGTACACCACATTCATATCATCATATTGACAACACTTTGTAAATGGCTAGGGTTAAATAAAACAATTGAGATATGAAGCCACATAAAAAATACATTTTCTGTCAGTTGTGCCCATCTCACCCTGTAGAGCATTTTGTCAATGAGTCATTACAATTAATTGACTATACAATAAATGTACTAAAAGTTGAGCATGGTAATAACACCCTTTGGCTTTGAAAGTGTTGGCAGAGGGATATTAGCATAAAAACCAGGTTTACATCTTCAGCTGTAGGTGCTCTAAGGCAGTGGATGCCTTTTGGGTGTGACTGAAGGACAGTTGCACAGATCACAGGCTTCCAGCTGCCAGCTCAGTACCTGATGGGCTGCCAACAGAGCACAGCAGAATGTTCATGAGCTTTGRCACAACTTTGATCTGAAGGGACTGCACAAATTGTTTCTGGGGTTAGTTTATGCCACATTTGCCCAAGACATGCTGCTTTCATGATGCAGACATACCTTTAGGTCTATACTCACAAAATGTTTTCTTCAGTATTTAATATCTAAATATAGCTAGGGCTGCAAGAAATGAGGCRCAAAAACTCCTTTAGGGTGGTGATTGGGCTATGATTGATTTATTTTTGTGACCTCAGAGCAATCTGAGACTCTGAATTTCAAATCTGTTCTTTCCTCTGTTATCTTTGTAATTTGGCCTCTGATATAATAAATTTTGCCATTTGCAATCACATTTCCTGAAAATGCTCATATATAAAAGGGACTAGTAACAATCTAGCAGTCATAATAGCTGACCCTGGTAAAAACAGGGTCTTAAACTCCAGATACCCAATGCATTGTTCTGCTCCAACTTCTATAGGGAGTTATAATGACAATTTGTAAGTTAAATTTCACAGGCATTTTAGCTTCAGGTGGTTTTCAGTCAGTATGGCAGCTCTCCAAAGCATCTTATGTAATTTTGTCATGTCATACCTTGATATTTAAGTCTTTTACCAAAAAGAATTGCAACTTCTAAGCAGCCTGGAGCCTTGGAGTTCTTCATGCAGGAACCAAATGAATTGAGACAGCAGAGGAAGTGAAGCGTCTTGTTTTGTCCAGCCATTACACACGGGCAASAAGTGTGTACAGAATATTAATTTCAGAACTGATTTAATATTCGAGATAGTATGGTCATTTCATGATAGTCTAGAAATCATCATGAAGGTGTGTTCTAACTTTAGTTTCAAATGTACCACTATACAGCTACCAGCTATATTTTACACAGACRTTTCTGCATTTCTCTGATTTGTATTTTCAATTAGGACTGAAAAAAGGGGCTCTTTTAAATGTTCCTTACCAGCTTTCATACCTACTTTGAATGCCTCAAACCCACATATTAAGCAACACCAACTCTTACACTGTTATGCATATATGAAACRAGTTATTAAAAATGTCAATGAATGGCCCCAATGTGAACATTGTGATGCTTTGTCACATTGAGAATGTAATTTTTTCATATGGCATAAACTGTATAAGAAGGCTTGAATAGCAGATRGCAAGTCGTATAAAGAGAGTTATTTTTTTATTGCAGAGTTTGACACTAAGCTCAGCAAGCAGAATGAATCTTTCCACTGTTTTCAATGAGGCTGAGATGAAGCTTTATGATGACATTCTCTTTTGAAGCCATGATTGTTTATTCTTTGTGATGAATGAGAGACGAGTACTAATGAATCACCCTCTTGAATGAGAGCACTGTATTTAAATAGAGGGCAATTATTGCCACCTTTAACAATTGATTTTTCTCCCTCTCTCCTTCAAATAAACAGATTTGCTTTATTCTACCAACCACAGGAAACAGAGAGCAAAAACATGGTAGTGCTAGTGTTATACCTGTATAGGTTTCTTGCTTACTTTGTGTGCCCTCAGACATTTTTACTCAATCTGTGATAAGCAGATAAACAACTTGTA
>NW_026623312.1:1299336-1319672 GCF_030028575.1 Malurus melanocephalus | reverse complement strand
CAAACAGCATAATCTCAAGTGCATCCTCTACTAACATCTGTAGTCTATTGCTGAAATCTGTTTTGATGGCACTGACAGCACCACATGGCTCCTGCCCCTCGCCACTCATAAATAGGCTGCAGAAGAAGAGCACTCGATTCCTGGGCAGCCTGGGGCTGGCACAGCGTGCTCACCACACACTGCCTCAGCCTGCAGCCCGCAGCAAAGGTGCACAAATACCAAGGTTATCCCTAGTGCAGGCACAGGGGAGTGAGTGTTGCATCTGTGGTGGCTGGTGACAACAGTGGCAACTAGCCTGTTGAGAGCCCAGGCTCTGAGCTGGCTTTGCCAACAACTGCCTTTAATGGAGAGAAGGGAGGGTGCAGAAGTAAGGAACAGTGTGGATGCTGCATACCCAGCAACTGTGAAACGTGGCTGTGCCAGCGTACAAGGGGGATGTGGTGGCTGCAGATCCTGAAAGGACCAGGCTGTGGTGCTCTGTGTGGAGCTGGGGCGGGTCTAGGTGTGAGATCTGCAGTCAAGGTCTGGGCAGGGAGAACTCACTTCAGCCACTAACAAGGGGCTCTTTGAGTGAGTGTGTGAGGGAGAAGCACATGAAGGCAGAGAGATTTAGCACGGAGGAAATGAGTCGTAGGTAAAGAGAAAATGAAAGGGGATCTGCAGTACAGGCAGTTGAATRTAAATCAGCAGGCATGACAGCACAGCTGGGCACATCCTCTCTGTAGCCCTGCTGAGTGCCAGCTGCAAGGGAGGCCATCTGGAGCATGATTTATACTGTGATTCACCAACATCAATGACAAAAACATCTGGCTGCYTCTGAGCTTTGGGTGTCACTGTGATAATGAAATCCAGTGGTCCCTGTACAGTCAAAGGTGCTTTCACATGGATCTTTATGAAAGCTGCAGTAAGAGTTATGCTGTTGYCAGTTAAATTTCTATCATAGTTCTCATCTGGATTTGGGTCATTTCCTTTTTAATGCCACTGTGTCCTTGAGTAACTGGTGTGCCTGCACATTGATGTGAGGTCATGACCAGTACCCAAATTGTGTCYTGTTATAACAACCAAACCTGATCCATATCTGCACAATTCACAAATGTCTTGTAGCTACACTTTCTAGGGAACTCACTTTAGGAAAATACCACACAGCAGAGCCWGTTCAGAAAGCAAGCAACATTTATAAGCTGCTTGCAAGGGTGATTTAGCTACATCTTAAGGAAGTGTAAAAGCTATTGGAAGCAGAGATAGCTTAGCTGCTTCTTTGGTGTCAGAAATTTAACAATGCCTCATGGGACTCTTTCCAGCTTTTCCCTAAGTGAAACTAGCAGCCCAATTTTGTTCTCGTTGAAGTCAGTGAGAAAAGGAACACTGCCTAAATTTGTTAGCATGCAAGAGGCAGGTTTCAGGATAGTCCAGATAGTCTGTCCTTTCAGCTTGTTGTCTTTTGACATCTTCCCTCAGAGTCTCCTGGCAACAGTACCACTTCTGACAAACAAAAGTCACACAAAAGCTGCTGTATCCCATCAGAATGACAATGATTTTCCATTCCAGTATTTGTTCAAACAGTTGTTAAATATGTGAGGCACTACACTTGAGATGAAAAAAAATTGTTGCTGAGAAATATATTAGAGAATTTTTGGAACATGCAGCAAAGCAACACTTGCACATGTGGAATGGACTAAACAAGCATCATTTTCCAAATCACTTGTTGCTGACCCTCAATTTAGTGTTTTTTCAAGTGGATAGCTTTGGCTGTGAAATAAAAACTGGAAAATAGTGTCTCCTACAAAGCACAAACCCCAGTTTGCAGGATAAAATTCTTACAAGATCAAGAAATTACATCTCTTCAGAAAATCACATGTAAAGTAAAACATTACTCTTGCCTAGTGCATTAGCATCTACAGCAACAAAGCCACTCAGACATCTGAATTTTTCTCACAAGTTATTTCAAGAATAGTCATTGGTAGCCCAATATGAATGCATGGCAAAGCAGTGAAGTGTCCCATACAGTGGCTCTATCAGAGGCACAAAGGAATGATCCAGAACTTGTGTAATTGATTTTTCAATTTAAGTTATTTTCATTCTAAACCACTGACAGCAATACAAAGACTAAGATGCATTTCAAGCAGGTACATTCAACTGTATATCTTAGCACAGAACAGAATGGCACTGAAGGACTGCTTATGCCACAATCTCTGTTGACACATTCTTGGTTCATCTGACCAGTACAAAGCACCTTGTGGCATATGAAATTGCAAATGGGCCTCAGCAGAAAGGCCAAATATAAAATACATAATGCCAGCACTGGACTGTCCACAGTGGCATCATATTCCTACCTGCTTCCAACAATTTTTCCTTCAATTTTCTCTACCCTAGCAATTAGGAAAACTCTAGGCTTGATGGCAATTCAGCATGATTGCAGAGATCCTCCTTGTGTTACTGGCTGTTTTGCACCAGACCCAGGTTACCCACAAGGCATTATGCACTGTACTGGACAGATGTTGCAATGATGTGTTGGCAACTTTTCAGAAGACTCCCAAAAAAGGACTCATTTGCCACATTAACATCCAGTTTAGAGGGCAAGCAAGAAGAACAATGTCCTTACCTATGGCTGCACTACAGGCCTCCTCAAAGGGCCCCACCCTAAAGGGTGCTCTTGGATGTCAGCTGCTCATCCCTCTGCCCAAGGTACAGCAGTGACTGATATAATTTTGTAAGTGAGAAAGAGAATTACATGACTACACTAAAAGGAATTTTCTCTAACTGCAATGTGTGCAGCTTATTCACTGACACAGCAAATCCTTCGTGAATTCTGTGCCAGCTTCTTCAGTTCAAGTCTACTGTACATTCACTTGATTTAAAAAGATTGGTTTTGGTCTTACTTTAAAGTTGTGGTACTTATGCATGACTTGCTTATGAATGAGGTGAATGAATTCATTACTGAGAAGCCAGATTAAGTTCTGCAGCTGCTCAGCCTGGGGACCTTGTTCAAAGCATGGCCAGAGCGACTGAAAAATCCTTTACTGAATGAGGCAGTTTTAGGCTCAAGTGTAACATAGCAAGTAGTATTAGAAATGTTAGATTGGAAAAGAAATTAAAATTACTTGCTTACRCACATTATCTGCAGAATAAATATTTTTTTTGGAGGGCTTCTCTGCAGGTAAGTAATGACAGCATATGCGTCGTCCCCATAGCTGCCTGACCTTGAGGGTGTTAATTTGTGTCTTGAGTGCAGCTGTGATATTCACAGCTAGAATTCACAACCAAGATGTCAAAGGAGCTTTACAAATTGTGGATCAAATACAGGATGTTTGCTGTGGCAGAGAACAAAGTGAGAAGGGGAAGAATATCTCCTTTCCTCATGTTTGACTTTTTTCCTAGTGTTCTCTCACAGATGATCTTTCAGGTATGCTCAGAAATTCTGGGAAAATTGTTTTACTTTGCAGTGGTTAAAATGCACACTATACAATACTGTGAATGCAAGCTAAGTGGCAGATACTTTCCTTACCTTGTTTGAGCATGTTTCTGACTGCCTGTTTTTGGCAGTGTTTTGTTACTCCTTGGGACATGACTGTGCAGTCATTTCATGTTTATCCCTTCCAGCCTTCAGAGTTCATTGAACTCTCATGTTATACAAGCAAACTGTAATAGCAGAAATTTCTGCATTGTTTGAGTACAAGTTATAAAATATGGTCTGTTTGGTAGTTTTGTAATAGTGTTTATAGATTTGTGCTTTAAATACAGCTGACATACTAAACAGTATAGATACGGTTGTGAAAAGGGCTCTTCAAAGGAAAACATTGGTAGTCTGACAGATCAAGAAATGAGATTGTGTGAACAGGCCTCACAGAACTAAAACCCCCGTCATGGGTCTGAAAGTAATTGTCTTTACATCCCAAATTCTCCTGTATGAATTAAAGGAAATTTGAAATTCCATTAAAAGAATTATTGAGATTACAAGCTGTGGGGAGAAGAAGTAATGAGAAAGAAAAAAATAGACAAAAGAAATTCAAACAGGCAAAAGATGTAGAGTGATGAGGCAGAAGGAAAACAGAGATGGCAGCAGAAAAACATTATATAGCTCCTGTTGATACAAATTTGCCATTAGCAAGGAAGGATACTTTGCTGGTTGTTTTTCAAGATGTAAGGCAACATCAAAGAGAGATTTCTTTCTTTCCATTGAACAGTGACTATTTATGCTTGGAGGTGTTTCCCACCTGTCCACCAGAATATATTCTGATAGCATGGCCTACCTGCAACTGTAAAACACCTTAAAAACTTTATCTAATTTATTAAATACCTAAATATTCCCGCATGTCTTCTCACATACAGTTTTGCATTTTTATGTTGGGTAACTGAATAGAGTAGCACATGACAGTGGTGTTTCTTTGGATCTTTGTGTGGTTTTGGTGTAACACATTCAAATCAACCTCTTTGGAACTGTTACAGCAGGAAGCAGTCACAGACTGAACTAAATCTGGTGAATGTGGCAGTAAGACTTTCAGGTGGTTTGGAGGTTACTGCCTCTATTTTCAACACAAAGAAAGAAAAAAAAAAATTTCCTTTCATTTCCTGTGAACTTCAAGAACCCTTGACTCTGCTTAATGATGAGAACAAAAACAAAAACAAAAACAACAAACAACAATAATAACAATAAAAATAATAACAGTGATAAGAACAAGAACAAAAACAGTCATCATGCTCYTCATCATCATCATCATCATCACCATCATCACCAAACCAAAACAGAAGGAGTTCCAAATTCACGTTTGCAGCCATCCATTCACTACAGACTGTTCCTCACAAGCTCCCTGAGTCTCCAGTTTCAAGCAGTCTGGAAGAACTTCTTGTAGGTTCTCTTAGAACAGTTCCTTGTACTCAGTGAAAGGTGACAGCAACCATGATGCTTCATGTGAAAACTATTAAAACTCAACAGACATTTTTTAATAAATTGTTTTTCTGGGGCATTAACTACTAAAGTTACCTATATTTGTTCCTTTGCATCATTATTCTCAGGTAACTTGAAGAATTTTAGTTCTAAACCACAATAATTCACAATGAATCTTCAGCATGAGAGGAGGAGGAGCAGGATTATAAGCACCCATGTTAATGAATTCCATGTAACACTGTGATAGGTCAAAAATAGTGATTATGTTTTGTGTTTGATTTCATATTTGCTAAAATATTCCTGTACTCTGAGCTATACTATGGCTAAATCTGTATCTCAAACCCATTAGATGCAGATTTCTGAACTGTTCTATGATTTAACTTCACAAACAGAACATAATAACAGCTCTGCAATGGGGTGTCAGATGATTCCCGCATGCAGCCTAGTGTTTTAAGGCATGATCACATCAAGGGCTACAGATCTCCTCTGGACCTCTTCACCCTGGGAATGTGTGCATGTGCACAGTTTCGAGCTGAATTGCACAAGGCTACATTTGCAAAGGAAATTACATAAGACTGTAAAATCATAACTTCCTTTTTTTACACTTTTTCTAGAGCCAAGAAAACGCCTTTCTGCTCTGCTTCTTCGTACACAGAAGTAATTAAGAGTGTGTTTAAACACTAAAAAAGTGCATTTGCAGTGACAGGGAGGGGAGGAAACAGCAATACTCCTAATTTTACATGACTCCAAATACTCACCCAGATAAGAGTTGCAGAGTCAYGTTGCTGATCATTCTGTCATTCTAGCCTGAGGTACACACATATCTCCAGTGGTGGATGTGAAGACGTTTAAATTGGCTCATGTTTCTGGCATGCTCATTTCTTGTCCCTCAAGGACTAAACTTGAATTTGAGCTAAAATCTACAGAAAAAATTATGTGGCTGATTTTTTTTTTTTTTTAAGTGAACAGCAATGCATAAATTTTCTTGTTTAAGACTTCGCTTTTTTTTTTTATTTTATTTTTAATCTATCAACAAATATTCTGCAACATACTTTCCTAGTAAGTCTGACAATCCTGCCACTCCTCCCCATTCCCCCAAGTGATTAGACCTACACAAATTCTAGATGGATTCAGCAATAACTTCAGGAAGGTTTGGAATTCWGTGGGCAGTTTTACAGTAACAAAAGAGTCTTTTACTTTATCTTGGGTTTTAGGCTCCATTTGGTTCCCATTTTTTACTGACAGTATCTCCAAACCTTGCTTCAGAAACACACAACAGCATATTATGCTGAGATTATCAGCAGAAATATTGACCAGAGGTTCTAACATTTCTGTGGAATCCACTAAAACACATCCTCAGAGGATGATTTTTAGTTTTRTTAGCCTCCTGATAAGTAAACCTCCATCACTTTATTCTTGTACTAATTYCCAACATTTTCACATGAAATTTTAACTTCCTCCATGGCATTGTGTCAAATTCCACTGCATTTCAAAGATAAGAGATGTGGAGCATAGAGATGTGGAGCATTTTCCTTGTCCAGAATACTAATTATGTTTTTCTGTGAGAAACGTTTGATAAGACAATCTGCCATTCTCATACTGTGGAGTATTCATTCCACTTTAAACTTACCCACTTTTTTTTTCAGTGAAGATTAATTTGAGCCCTAACTACTGCAGAGTCTTAACTGTTGTCTAAGTGAGTTGTATCCCAATTCATTTCCCCTTGTGATCCTCCTTTTCTTAACCTATACTAATATTCYATTGAGCCAAGTTCTGCTTTCCAGATTGATGTTACCTTTCTCTGGGTGAAAGATCCATTGTAAACTCTCACTGCTTGATATGTGGTTTCATTTCCCAGCTCCTTCTGAATTCTGGAATAAAAATATATCCAGCTCCCTAGTGGAAAAAAAAAACCCAAAACAAAACCCTAAATAATTTATTTGTACTTTTGTTTATGCACRAAAAATTATTATATGTCTAAAACTTAGGCAAAACATTGATTTTTGGAGTCACACTCACTTGACACCATTATGTTTTTCTTTTAATTTCCTATGAATAGAACTGTAACCTTTTTACTGATGCTAACAAGCTTCTTTGTCTGACTTCCATTGTTTCTAGCATCAGTTTCAGACAGCCACAACTGTATATGCTGCTCTTAAGCCACTGACCCTTCAAATCTTCAAAGCAGATAAACTTTATATCCATCTTTGCATTTTCTTCTCTCTCTCCATTCTATTTTTCTTCCTTTTAATTACAGGAATGGGGTAAGTGAGGGAATCTCTGYTTTAATTCCTTTTGATCGGTTTAGCTCAATTTGACTATCCATGTAGTCCCCTTCCTTTAGCTGAACTGAGTTGTTCAGTATTTTTTAGAATAATTTAAAATGAAAACGAGGACCATTATAGTAATAAATGTCTATGGAAATATGTTTAATGATACATATGTGTTATCCTTATTACTATTAATTGGGGGAGCAGCAGGGTACAGAACAGGGAGGAGTGGCTGGACATGCATTTTATCTTCCCAGATGGCCCTGAGCACACCTAGGAACTGCAGATTCAATTTTTCAAGACTGATGTTGCCACCTTGAGAGTGAGCTCTGGGAATTGCTGCTACAGTAATCATCAGTGTGAGTTACGCAGCATTGTGACAGCTGTGCTTTTAGGAATGTATGAATCTAAGGTAGAATATGGAAGAGCCACAAGATGTTCAGCACTTTTGCTGCAGATCAGTGCTGCCCACTTTTCCAGACAGACTAGCAGATTAGTCACCGATTTGCAACAGAGGAATCCTACTTGACAGTATTGAGTTCCACCCTGAGAAACCACCTGGCTCAAGATAGCACACTATAACCACTTCTGGTTCCTGCTGTCTCTGTGCATCAGTCAGATGTAACTTCCCTGATCCCTAGCACTGGGAACTTTTTATCACCTGCTAGAATGATAGAAGTTATATTTTATGATGGGTTGTATGAAGTAGAAAATAAGTAATGCCTCTATGGTCAAATGGTTGACAATTCTTTGTTTAAAAGGTGTAATTTCCTGACTGGCTAGAAGTTTGCTAAAATTATTAATATTTCATAGTCTAATGAAAGGATGTATTGAGTAGGATTCTGCCAGGGAATGTTCTGGGTGATGTAGTATTTAATATTTTCATCCTGATATAGAAGATGGAAGTGAAAGCACAGTTATTACATTTGTGAGCAGTGCCAAGTTAAGAGGGGAGCAARAACCTTAAAGAATTCAAAACACTCTCATCAAAACACCCTCAATTTCAAAAGCAACATGATACATGAACACTCCTTAAGTGCCCAGAACAGTGGGCAGTTATGTTACAATGACTATATTGTCTTTAATTACTTAATGAAAAATACTGGTCTATAAAGTTCGAGCAGTGGAGGCTTTTAAGGAACTGTGTTTTTATAGTTTCAGGAGAAATCAACATGCATCTCATGGAGGGTTTTACAAATATCTCCTTTTAGGAAAAGAAACAGGCWTTTAAAAGAATAAAAAAATATTTAATTAAAATTTAATTAAAAATTAAAATAATTTTATTTACACAGGGGTGTGCTAATGGGACCTGGAGCATGGTTTAAGTTGGATCTGCCTTGTGGCCCTGTGAGATTTTTTATAGAAAAAGCCTAAGAATGAAATGTTGACTGGTTTACACCTGTGAGAATATTCCAGCACTCTGCACTCCTCAGAAAGAAATCAAAGCAGTAATAGGATGGGACACCTCTAAGTCCCTAAAGAGAGCTGAAAGCTGACCTCTTTTCACTGAATAGAGCAGTATTYGTTGTGGCTTAATGGTGCAAAAGAGTGTGCAGCTGCTTTCTCACAAATGAGGAATAATATCTTACCACAAACTCAGGTTTCCTGCTTGGTTTTTCTCCTGTCTTGAAGAGGAAGAAAACTCTCAAAGTTTAGATCTTAGGCAGGATGTCAGAGAGCAGGATCTGCCAGACTTGCCTTGCAAATGGCCATTTCTTTTGCTATTTTGATATACTTTAAAAGCTGCCTCATGGGTTAATTCATACCCTTCAGGTTATTAGAAAGTCAATTTTAAGTGCTTCTAGCCACAAAGCAAGTGTGGCTTATGTACTTAATGTTACAACTGTGAAAAATTTGCTTTATCATACCCACAAGAAACCTGTCCAAGAGCAATGGTTCTGATTTTGCATTATAAAGGCATAGCTTTTCTGCCAGAAAAAAAACAACCTAACATATTTTCCATAGGTTAAGGTAGTTTGTTTTCAGGTCTTTGTTGGAAAAGCCTGTAGATCTGCTACCCTCAGATTCCTCATAGCCACCTGCATATGATGAGGAATAATCCCTATGTGGACACTTGAACCAGAAAGAGAAGAAGCCAGAATACACGAATGGGTGGCCGTGGGTTTGAGGGTATATGTGGGTTTGAGGGTATATGTGGGTGATTGGGCTTGCAACACCAAGCTAGGCTACCTAAAAACCAGTAAAGTTGAGATACTGGTTAATCTGCTAAAAAAAGTTAACCACATTTCACTCTACAAAGTCCTGCTGAAAAGAAATAAATTTACCACTCTGAAATTTAGGTATGCAGTGCTGATTGCTCTAAAGGAGCCCAAAGGGAAATCAGAAATTCTGTCTTCAGAGAAGGGCTTGAATAGTATTATAACTGCATGAAAACAATGAGGAAAGTAGAAATTAAACAAATAAAATAAAACAATCAAATAAAATTAAACAAATTAAATAAAACTGCTTTTAAAATAAGTACCATCCATTCTGTGCTGAGAGTAAATCAGGGATCCCTTTGAAAAAAGACGGTATATGATCATATGTTTAAACTCTTTCTTACTTTATATTCCTTGTAGCACTGCATTAATTCTGTGTAGAAATGGTAATCTAAAATGCTTTCCTCTTGCATTTCTTTAATTCTTAGTGTAGCTCTGAAGTGCCAGGTCCCTCCCTGATGGGCAAACAAGGAGCTGTGAATCCTTCCCTCATATCCACTCTCTGTCTCCAGCATGGTCATGATCACAGCACTGAATACTGTGTCAAAAAAGTACAAATTTCAAGAGGAAAAAGGGAATTGTCAACAGTATTCAAGAAAAACGAAGACAACAAGGTGCTAATAAAATACCCTGGAAGGTAGAAAAACAATACATTACACATTTTGACTCAATGGAGAACATTTCATGCTGCAGAATACAGTTGTTTTTGTTTAACCCCAGCCACCAAGTAAGCACCACATATCTGCCTGCTCACACCTCCCACCAGAGAGACGGGGGAGAAAATTCGGGGGAAAAAAACCAAGTGTCATGAGTTGAGACAGTTTAACAGGTAAAGCAAAAGCCATGTGTCCAAGCAAAGCAAAAGAAGGAATTCTTTTTCCCTTTCCCATGGGCAGGCAGGAGTTCAGCCATCCCCAGGAAATCAGGGCTCCATCACACCTAAAGGTGATTGAGAGACAATTGCCACCACACTGTGTCTTCCCCTTCCTTCTTCCTCACCKTTAAACACCCATGCTGTACAGTATGGGGTATCCCTTTGGTCCTCTGGGGTCAGCTTTCCTGGCTGTTCTCCCTCCTAAYTCCTTGTGCATCCCCATCCTGCACACCACTGGGGTGGGGTGAGAGGCAGGAAATTTTTGGCTCAGTTTAAGCTCTGCTCAACAATARCAAAAAAATCCCCTGCTTTATAACACTTTTTACAGCACAAATCCAGAACACAGCCCATGCTAGCAACTGTGAGGAAAATTAACTCTATCCCACCCAAAACCAGCACAATAATCTATTGCCTCTGAGTAAYAAAGTAAAATGAGATGGATATTACAGTACTGTTATAATTTAAAAGATCAAGTGCGTGAATATTGTTGCTTGTACACATTTACTGAAACAAATATACCTTGAAATGAATGGAATTAATCAACAGGTCACCCCTTCCTCTGCCTTTCAGGGGAAGCTAAATCAGTCCCCTACATGCAGCTGCAGTAACAAGGAGTTGTTTAGTATGCAAGCAGCTGCTGTTCTGCTTCTGCCTAAGTGAGAAAACATGATGGTTTCAACAAGCTGTTAGCAACTCTGTGTATGTGTTGTGCAATGTATTATGCAAATTCACTCCTTTAAACATTAATTTGAGGTCAGTCTGGAAAAATGCCAATATTCTTGCAGTYAGATGAGAAACTGCACTTTGATAAGGTTAGCTACTAATTTTGTTAATTTATTATTGCAACCCACATTAAGCAATTTGATCTTGTCATTGCAAATAYCAATTTTCTTACACTTTAATCACTTCAGTCTTTATTAAAATTTGTACCAGCCCATTCAGTCAGTAATTGAACAAACAAAAGCCTGCACTCAAGTTAATGGTGTAGTTTTCTTCCTTGTGTAACTGCTCCCAAATAGTGGCCAGCTGGGCTTGCTGTGGGGCTGAATGCCCAGAGTTTTCAGGAATGACAGAGGAAAACAATGCTGTATAGGCTGAGGCCAGAGCAGTGTTGTGAAGACTCGGACTTGAAATGGCATGCTACATATTCATATTTTGAAAACAGGAAGCCTGATTATCTCAGCTGAGATCTGAYTGTGACTGAACTAGTAGTTAAGGTGAGGTGCTTGTCTGGAAAAGATATAAACTTGTGGTTTGGCTGTTCACAGTGAAGTGATGAGCGTTGAAGGATTGAAGTCAGAGGGTACACAGGTACTAACTAAGGCTTTTCAGTTGGCTTTCACAGTTCCATGGCATTGCACGTGAACTAATTCTGCCTGGAGGGGCTGCTGAGTTTGCAATAAAGTTAACTAATTCAGAAATAAACTGCCAGTGTACTAGAACACTAAAACCAGCATGAAAAAGCAGTGTGGCTTTTTCTACAATTTTTTTTTTATTTGAAAGCTGCAGCTCAGTGCCATCGCTAGGCTCTGCAGTGTTTCCACTTGACTGATAGCGTATTTACCATTTGCACTGTGATTTTGTATGGTTTTTGCCACACTGCCTTATGCAGATCAATTAAGATGTTCATCTAATGTGCCAATCTCATTTTAGAGAAACATTTCCTGGTTTGTGGGGAGGCAGACTAGAGGATCCTGTATCAACACTGTAGAAAAATATAGGAATACTACAGGAATGTGAGGCCATTTTCCAATYTTAGAAGAGACATGTCACAAATGAATTAAGCAAAAGCCAGAAATACTAGGCTGTGTTTGTCCTGCTGTGCAAAGATTTGAGGGCTCAGCCAGTCATGGCTGTTGGTGAAGGAAAAGGGATAAAATTTCATCCCATACAAATCTTTTGTCAGCAAACTCCCATGTGTGATGTGGCCAGTCATAAACACTGGTCATTTGCTGATAAAATCCCCATCCGTGCAGGTCTGCTTCTCCACAGAAGAACAGAACTATTAAAGCATGGGATGACACCTTCCAAAGCACACATAAGAGCCTGACTGAGAGTTGTGCAATCAGAACAGTTAATTTTCAGTGAAAATCCTCCATAAAGGTCCTGACTCCTGTCGCTGTGCAGTTTATAGCAGAATAAATGCTGAACACCTCCAGTTGTGAAYGCTCAGAAATCGTGTCTAATTTTAGAAATAAAGGCATTGCATATTGTGCATGCACTTAAGTTGTTCTGTTCTTTATGCTTTCTCCCCATGGGTCTTCACAAGGCAGAGCTTAATTAATAACTTTTCCAGTCTCAATATCTTTCTTTAACCTTTCACTTTTTTTTCCTCTTATATTTTTTTAGTTCCCACCTCACATCTCCCACCAGTCTGCTCCGTCTCTGCTGACCCCTCTGCCGCCATTTTTCTCATATTTCTGCTTAATTCCACCAACATCTTCTTCTGGCATGTCTTTCCATCTTCTGTCCTCTCTATCCTAATTGCTAACCTCATACTGAGCAAATGTATATCTGCAATTTTTCAGACTGCTTGACTGAAGGCAGACAATCAGMTTAGAATCTTTCTGTTTCATTGGTTAAACCTGTCAAAACTAAAGCAATTATAAATGGATTTTGTTGCCTGTGGCCTTAGAAACCAGCAGCATGTGCATGAAAAGAGGAAAATCGAATTGCTATTCTTGGATGCATAAGACACTGTTACTGTATGGGCATGACAAAATAAAAATACTGAAATTCAGTACCAGTTATAATTAATTATTAATCAGGAGGGTCTCAGAGACTCTGAATGAACAAAACCACTCTTCCAAATTATCCAAAAGTATACAGAGCTCTAACAAGGTTTGTTGGAGTTAATGATGCCAAACACAAAGATCCAGATCCTTCTGTATTCAAGCTCAATTTCGTTCTTTGCACTGTGTCTCTTTCATTAAGTTTGTTCAGATTTATTCAGTGTGTCCCTTAAACAGATCCTGTAAACATTTTTAGCTTAGGTTTGCTGCATCAGTTTACGTGCTGTGACATATTTGCAACACAGTGTGTTTCCTTGTGCTGTGGATCTTTTTGATGCAAGCTGGCTGAAAATTTGAATATTTAATGCTCCTGAAGTTCTGATAGGTCAGTATTTGTTTTCATATTGAAAAGGAGCTAAGTGTTTAGTGTATCAGAAGTTTGTATTTTGATCTTTTAGAAAGAAGCAATTTCAAAATAGAGATTATCTTTGAGGAGCTGCAAGGGAAAAAGAAACAAAATAATAGAACATTCTGTGCCTAGTCTATTTGGTTTTGCATTCAGTTTTGAGAAACAGCAAGAGGTACAAGCCCTCCGTGCAGTGCTTTAATAAAAAACACAACTACTTGTAAATAAAATCACTTATCTAGATTAAAGAGTCATAGTCATAAGGTAAGAAATTTTAGAAAACTGTGAAAAGTGCTGAGAAACCAATCTTTGAAAAAATTTTGGTTTGGATTGCTCCCAAATAGTTAAACTTTTTTTCTCCTAAAATGGTTTAATGAAAAGCAAATAATATATCAGTGATAACATTTTGCTCCATTCTTAATAAATGAGGATATTTTAATGTATTCCTCAGATATTTGAGAGCATTGTGGACATAATATTCCCATGTTCATTAAACTTTAATTTTTCAATATACTTGTATACCTCTGGAAAAATTCAGGTTAATGACTATTTACTTCTGTAGAGGCAAAAATGTACATGTATACAAATTTGTTATTTGRCATGTAGGCTGCACTTTCTCAGATAAGGAGAATAGGCTTTTTTCAATTTTTTGTGTGGAATGTGGTACATGCCGAAAAATTTTGAATCAATATTTGATGAATTCTAATTTTTTGTTTTAGTCATTTTGGATGTGAAAGTAATTTTTTTTTAGGTTTTTTTTTCTGGGTGAATTTTTTTTGGTTTTTAGTTTTCTGAATTTTTAAAAAATACTACAGTTTCACTAGCACAAATACTCAAGAAAAAAAAAAGATTATTACAACAAAACTAATTTCAGTCTGCAAAAGTATTATTTTCACATTCACGTGCATAACTAGAAGTTTACAGAGGTAATGATTATTGATATAAGTTGTTCATTAGGAAACAGATGCTTATGTCTGCACTAGTTATGAGCAAAACAATAGAAATCGCCACTGTGTTCACCAACAATTTTGGATAAGGGATGTCTGAGAAACTTGTCACTTGTTAGGGGCCAATTTGAAAAGAAAAAGGAAAATTTGTCAAATAAATTGCTAATAATGGATCATATGGTCTATTTTCTTTGCCTATGCAGTTGACGTCAATAAATCTGTCCTTTGAAAATCCCTGAGCTCACTCCGACTACTAGTTACTGCAGGGACTTCAGACTCAGCATTTCCTCAAGACAAATTTTATAAAAATCAAAGGATGCTTCACCTCCCAACATACCTAAGTATCCAAATGTTGTGGAATGATTATTTAGCAGTAGTTTCTAAGGACACCTGTTTATATTTTTATTTAAGACATATAAAATATTTAATAGAATCTTGTGTTTTCATGCCTTACATTACAGACTCATTTGATTTGTTACTCTTTCATGTTGAGGTATTTCAATAAAGCAGTTATATATACAGCTATATAATATAGACCTATCTAATATTTATATSCTCTAATACACACAATATGAATGTAACATACAGAAATATATGATGTAGTCTTATGTAGTTATATAGTGTTTTTCTGTAGTTATAGTATTTTCAGAGGCTGGAAAGTTGCCCAATGTAAAGCACCTGGGGGCACTGGTCAACAGCAGCTCTGCCCAGGTAGCCAAGGAGGCCGAGGGCGTCGTGGCCCGTGTCAGCAAGAGTGGGGCAGCAGGAGCAGGGCAGTGACCGTCCCCTCTGTTGTGGGCACCAGTGAGGCCGCAGCTCGAGTGCTGCGTCCAGATGTGGGTCCCTCAACTCTGGAGGGACATTGAGGGGCTGGAATGTGTCCAGAGAAGGGAACAGATATGGGGAAGGGTCTGGAGCACAAGAGTGATAAGGAGCAACTTGAGGGAGCTGGGGGTGTTTATCCTAGGGGAAAGGAGGCTCAGGAGGGACCCTGAGAGGAGGTTGGAGTGAGGTGAGGGTCTGGCTCTTCTCCCAGGTGACCGCCAACAGGTCAAGAGCAAATGGCCTCAGGTTGCACTAGGGGAGGTTTAAATTGGAGATAGGGAAAATGTTCTCAGTGTAAGGGTTGTCAAGCACTTGAAAAGGCTGCCCATGGATGTGAGGTTGGCTGGAAGAGTTGAAAAAACCTATAGATTTGGTGTTCAGGCACAACGTTTAGAAGTGGAYAGGACAGGGCTGGTTTCATTCTTGAACTTGAGGATCTTGGAGGTCTTTTTCAACCTAAATAATTCTATGATTTAGTAATTATATAGTATATAAACACTACTTTTTGGGGTTAACTAAAACCTTTTTTCTTTAGCATTTTCCCCACAACTTATCTTGCTCACACCAGAAATATCTCTAGGAAGGGTTTGAAGGATTTTAATCTTAATATCTCGGCAAAGGTAATATAGCCTAATACTGTGGACCTCAGTTTGGTCCTGGAAATCATGGATCAGTGACTTTTTAAGCCTGGAGGATTAAATACCATTTCTACCACAGTTACATGAGATTTAAAGAGAAATGTATGCTGTTAGCTCAACACAGGATATGAAATTTACAATTAAAAGAACTATTTCCGAATTGTAGGGTTAGCACTCTGAAAAAAACATGGAATTACATCATTGTGATTTGTGCAGTTATAAAGTTCTGTGCTTTTATTTTCAAACTATCTGTATGAATAATTGGAAGACAGATGACAAAGTTATTTGCATAAAGCCTTCTTCTTTTCTCTCTGTCACAGACACCCCACCAATATTAGAGGTGACAGAATTAACTAAGTATTTCCAAGCAACTTCATAATTCAGTTTACTATAAATCCCAGTTAAAATAATGGCTTGTTCTATCTGAAATTTATCATTTGCCCCATGTCTCCATCCAAAAGACATGCATCAAAATTTACTATTTTTTTTTTTTTTTCATTTAGCCCTACAGCTGAAACTCATCTAAAAAAATTCTGTGCTTTTTTGGTTGTGTCAGTTCTCTGTCACTTGAATTATGGTTCTGGAATGTTAGATTTCTTTACTTTGAAAGTATCGTAYTTTAGTAGTGCTGCAGGAAGTATTGACTCTCACTCTGCTGTTTTTGACATTTTGAAAGGATGGAACAATATAGTAACTCATGTTTCTGAGGGCAACATCTTTTAACATTTGACTGAAGTATTGTAGAAAAAGCTTTTYGGTAAATAAGACATAACAACTCTGTTTAATCAAAAAGCACTCGTTATCAAGGTACTGAGAATACTACGTCAAACTGATTTTTCTTGAACAGAAACATAGGAAAAAGAGGTTGGGTTTTTTTTCCTCAAAATATGGTACATTTTTAACATTCATTTTTGTTCTGAATTCGAAAAAAATTAAACATTTAATTTTGAAGCAAGGGTTTTATTTTTAAAATACATTAGAGTTTAATTTTATATTGCATGTCACAAAGTAAAGTTAAAATGTAATAAATATAAAATTTCAAAGCAAAAAAGTCTCAGTAACACACCGTCCCAAAACTGGGATATTTTGCCCTTTTCTCATTATTTCAATCAACTGAAAAATCATATTACTTTAACAGTATAAATATAAAAAATATGCAATTAGAAATCAAATTATATATTTTAAATTGTCCATCTGTGAAAACACCATGAAATGTTACTAAGACTGTTTTAGGCAATCTGACTGTACAAGATTACTTGTGTGTGGTTGAGCAACTTCATGATACCATATTAAATGAGTATTTCTAATATGAAATCTATTTAAAAAAAAAAAAAAAAGAATCACTGAATGCATTTCTGCTATTTTTTTTTTTAATTTTTTAAGGTAAACTGTATAAAGCAAAAGGAGTTTCCAGATACAAGTTCAGTATTTTTTACTTGGGATTAGCTCTTTAAGGTATGGTAACCATGTTGGAATTAATATTACACTAGACACATGAAAAACCCAGTGCTTTATGTCTCCAGTGTCTTCTGTCTTCAGTACTTGTGTCTTCCCCTTAAAAAAAAAAAAAAAAAAAAAAAAAAAAAAAAACAATAAAAAAAAAAAAAAAAAAAAAAAAAAAAAAAAAAAAAAAAAAAAAAAAAATACAACTACTTAAAAGCCTACCACATAGGGATTTTTCCTAGTGAGTTATACCAGGTCACTTCTGAATATAATTGCTTTTGTAAATGTTAGCAGCTGTAGGAAATTGGGATTTTAATTTACAGAGGGAAATAACTACTCAACCATGCAGTGTTTCTGACATGATCTTGATCCTGATATGATTTACATGGTGATAACTTTGATTCAATAGCTGGTACACTCATTGTAATTCACTGGAAGGTGACTGATTTGATGTACAGTGGTTACAACTAAAAAGGTAATTCTCTTTTGGGTGCTTCCCTAGGTTTGGGAGAGAATCCACATAGCTAAAAGGTGAATATCACTGAAAATGATGACTTCTCCAAAAGTGGAATGAACTTCCACAAGGTGATATCTGCAAAAAATGCTTGCTTTGATCGATGTCTCCAGTTCCTACTCTGATAGGAGATTTACCTTTGAGTAGTTTTGTAGAGCTGCTTGGTATGTGGTGCTGGCCAACCTCAGACAATAAACTTGAGGTATGTCGTAGAATTCTATTATTTCAGCTCCAGCAGTAAAACATTGCTGCATATTTCGATCATAAAATCTCTGTGAAAGCCACACCCTGGAGTTTTATTTTGTCTGTTGTTTCTGTAACTAGAATGTTTTAATTGTATTCTAAATGAAGTTAACTTTCAGACTGACAACACTCCAGATTCAGTCAGGTTGGTGAATACTGTGTCATTGATTCATCAAAAGATGGTATGGCTTGGCTCAGTTCAGTTTCGTTTCATTTTGCAGTTTCTTTCATACTATCAACAGATGTAAACAACTGGGATTTCTTAAAGAAGTTCTGGTTTATCTGTAGCTGTATAAAATAACTCTGAAGTTAAACATCTTAAGTTATTATTACTTATAACTCACTTTGCATACCTCATTTGACATGCTTTCTTTGAAATATACTTATATGCATTGACTTTAAATTCAGTATTTGTGACTGTCTCTTAAATTTCTGCTAGATTTAGAAAGATAATTATGAAATTTTGATTTATATGTACCCGATTTTGACAAGGGGGCAGATTATACTCTTACATCAAGTTATATCATCTGGTAGAGTCAAGTAAGGCATTGAGTAGGATTATTCTGAATTTATATTCATGTGACTGAAAGAACAGCTTATATCTACTTTTTTAAGAGAATGTGATCATTTTTGCAGTGGGGAATCTTTTTTCTTTTTACTAAATAAATCTGTGTGGGTAGTTCACCATACATGTATTAAGAGAGATTTTACTCTTCTACTACATCTGAATTTATTTGATTTTCACAATTCTGCATATATATCCAATGTGGAAAACTCTTATACTCTCTTTTAAAATATGAATCTAGTACTTCTGAATAGATCAATATCCCTAGAGGCTGAAATGTTCTTTTGGTTCATTGAAAGCACACGACCAAGTGCAAGAAAGGTTTAAATTATTTCTGGTTCCTTGTGCAATTAAATACAGGTCTGAAATGGCAGTCTCTAAATAAGAGTATTTCATCCTCATTGAGATTTAGGAGCGAGTGCTRGATCTACCAAGGGAAATGTATTTATGTGGCCTGAGTGTGTGGTAACCACATGGCTAATTCATTTCTGTTCAGGTGGCTAAGCAGCCTTCTCATGGAAAGAATCTACAAATTGTCACTGAATTAAGCTAAATTTGAATAATTAAATGATGATGCAGAACATTCAGTCCCATGATTGATTCATTTTCTATTTATCAAAGTCTTGACATATGGATAAGGATATTTTTTAAAACAGAATTACCAGTAAATCTTTTCATTATTTCAGTAACATTCTTTTAGATTCAACATTACAATCCATCAGCCTTGACATTTATATACTGTAAAAACATGTGGAGAAAACCCCAAAGTTTTTATGTGATTTAGTGTCTGTCCTGTTTTCGAGATTTTTTTGGTATCATAAAATGATTTAATTTAGATGGGTCATCTGTGGGTGCCACCTAACTGAAGCAAAGCAGGGGTAACTTTCAAGTTGGAGAATGTTACTTTTGATTTTATATAAGAAAATTTTGAAAAGTCTCTAAGAGTTGAGATTCCACAACCTCTTTGAGCAGTGTCTCCCTGCTCTTTCTGTGGGAAACTTTTCCCTTGGTTTGCATTTGGATTATAGCAGATTGCGCCTGTTGTCTGTGCCCCTCTGACCAGAGTCTGCCTCTGTAATACCCTATTGGGTAGCTGACAAAATCAGTCTCAGGTTATCCTTCTCCAGGTTTCCTCAGCTTCTTTGTACCTTTGTAACTCAGAGAGACGGTATCGTGGTTTAGAATGCTGGCCAAAAGCCAGGCACCCACAACACCTGCTCATTTGCTCTCCCTCAGCACCACATTGGATAGAGAAGAGTGAAGAGAAAAAAAAATTAACAAAAGGGTTCATGAGTTGAGATAAGGAGCAGGGAGGAAACACTTGATGGACAAAACAGGCACTATTTAAATGATGAAGTGAATTTATTACTAACAAAGTCAGAGGAAGAGAATGAGAAATAAAATATAACCCTCAAAGACACCGATCTTCTCTCCACTCCCTCCCCCCTTCCCACTGACAGTGCAAAGCAGGGGGGGTGAACAGGGTGTGGGGTTGGTCATTTCAGGGTGTGGGGTTGGTCAGTTCAGGGTGTGGGGTTGGTCAGTTCAGGATGTGGGGTTGGTCAGTTCAGGGTGTGGGGTTGGTCAGTTCATCACCGGATCGATCTGCGGTTGCTGAGGGAGAAGAGTCCTTCCCCTGTGTTGCCGTGGGGTCCCTCCCACGGGAGACAGTTCTCTGTGAACCTCTCCATCGTGGCTCCACTCTCACAAGCAGCAGTCCATGCCAGTCGTCCCAAAACTGCTGCACCGTGGGGTCCCTCATCCCCTGGGTGCAG
>NW_026623312.1:1297336-1298542 GCF_030028575.1 Malurus melanocephalus | reverse complement strand
TTTGTTTGTTTGTTTTGTTTTGTTGTGGTTTGGTTTTTTGTTTTGTTTTGGTTTGGTTTTTTTTAAAAAAAACTTTTTTTAAATTTAGCCCCAAAATTGCAAGCTTGTTTTCTGGTTTGAATTATTTCCTAAGCAACTATCCAGTGACGCTGTTAACGAGTATGAGGTAAAGTCACAGCATAGGAGGAGAGAAATAGCTGAAATATTTTCACAGATAAGGGAACTCTATGTGCGTCAAGGGGGATAATATTGAACCATTTAAAAGAATTTTCTCTTGTTTCCTGATGTGTCTGTCAGTTTTAATCACCTTATTTATGGTCTGTGATTTTAAAGTGCCATTTTAAAAATGAAGGAGAAAAAGGCAAAAATCAATGATGTCCACATTTTAAATTAAATCCTTCTTGCATAATCTGTGGAAAAAATAGAAGATCTGTGATTCTAAAGACAGCACTAATCCTGTCAGTATTTGCAGAGATCTGCTATCCATAAATGTGTGAGCAATAGATAGTCTAATCACTTCATTCAGAGTTGCAGGACATGTATTCTCTTTCTGGGTGACAGAAAACTTCATGTTGTTTCTTATTCACTGTATTTCTTGAAGAATATCAGTGCTGCATATCCTTTGCAGAAGCATCTGCTTGCATTAAACATTTCTTGTCCTTTCCCTGTGACAAGTGATTTATTGTCATGTATGACAGTGCTCGTGTTTGCGTCATGTCAGTGCTGCCCAGAATCTTTTTCTTATAATTCAGTAGTGTTTGAGTACTCATCATTTTCTAATCCATTGCTTAATCCTCACATTACTGGCATTGTCCAAACTGGCAGCCAAGCAACTTCTTACAAGGATCTGAATTTTTTTAAGCCTTAGTTAAGCATATTGTCAGATCATCTGTGTGTCTGTATGTTACTTGTGACTACTCATGTGTCTTTGTCTATTTTGAAATAATTGATGATGTTCCTGTTGTAGACAAGAAAGTTGAAGATAAAACAGCTCTGCAAAAATACTTCAAAATAAATATGCATGTATAGCAGGAGAATGTCTGATGTTCGGTATTTTTGTTAATAATACTGAAGTCAAAACATATGCCATATAAAACAGCTTACTTTATAGATTCCAGGGTTGAGTAGTTCCCTCTGTATTTTCACTAGGGGTTTTTCTTGGGTTTTTTTTTTTTTTGGTTTTTTTTTTTTTTTTTTTTTTTTTTT
>NW_026623312.1:1278206-1297249 GCF_030028575.1 Malurus melanocephalus | reverse complement strand
TAATTTTTAATTGCAGATGACTTCCAATCCCTGGGGGTTTTATTGGTGTAAGTGAATCTTCTATTCTTGCTTTCTTTTCTCCTACAGACATGCATACTTTCTTGTCCAGATTAGGTGCAAATACAGTCACACCACAATTCCAGATAAGAGAACTGTCCACAGAGATGCAAGTCAGAGCATTCCGGAAGTAAAAGTATAACTCTCTATTGTCTGAGCTAATGGAGATACATGTTTGTGCTTATTCTAGCACTGTAGCCACAAGGTTTCCCTTAAAGTTCCCTTTCTTGGCCTTTTAATTTTCCTTACTTTTTCCTTTTTGTAGTACTTATGCCCTAGGTAACGTTTCCAACTTCTTTTCATCTTTTCTCTTCTTTTTCTCTGCTTTCCCCAGCATMTCACCTCTGTGTTTGCGAGATTTATTTTTATGTACAATTTGCCCCCTTTCCTATTGTGTGCTCATCCTCACCTTGTGTAACCAAAGGGACAACACAAGCTCTTGTCCTGTGGACTTCTGTCACGTTCCCGCTTCATCAAACGTCTACTTGTCTCCTGCATAAAACATCATTGCCATCCATTCCTTTTTACACTCTCCAGAAAGAAGCAAACTGTGTTTTCTCTGAGTATGGCAGGACATCTAAGAGTGTTTTTATTAAGAAACATGATGCAGCGTTTTCTTTTTTTTTGTTTGTTTGTCTTTTGGTTGTTTTTTTTTGTGGACTTTTAAAATGTTGTTCTATATTATGGTACACAAAGGAATAAAAAAATTCATTCAAACATACTTACTCATTCCAAAATAGTACTTATCCTAGTGGGTTAATTTTTAATTTAGTTACTCAGTGTACTTATTTTTGTTGTTGAGCAGTTCTGGATTAGATGTGTTTATCCTTCATGAGTGAGCTCAAGGACACAATTCGTGGGGAAGAAAAGTTTGCAGGAGAGAAAAGAGTTTTCTTCTCCTCTCAGGATGAATATGAGTTTTCCTTCAGACCTACTTTTTTACCATGTATAAGTTTCCCACTCGTTCCACCTGTACAAGCGGTCAGCCCAATGCTCTTTTTAAAAAGTTGTGATGCAGCATTTAATTGACCGAGAAACTTATTTTTGTAATTTCTTCCTGCAGCCACAATGTCTATACAACTTACAACTTGTCCAGAATGGAATATCATGTTCTTTGTTTTTCCAGTTGTGAGCACATGATGTTTGACCTGCTTTGTTTTGGCTAACGGTGGAGTGGCAGACTGGCATTAAACCACCTCCATGGATTTAAAAAGTCTATTTTATTGGTGCAGGATGTGGTTGTCTTTAAGATTCATTTCTTCCCTGCAATTGGAGATGCCACACCACACCACATACCTGTCAAAAGTGCCTTTTATGTCAATGTGTGAGTGAAACTTTGCTGGACTGTGCCTCGGAATGCAGAGCTCAGTCACTGTTATAGGTGAGGGTCTGCACAGCTCACCTTGAGAAAAAACTAAAATTCTGTATTTTAGCTTGTGGTCATACAGCCACAGGAAGCTCTGTAGTTTTTATATATTATACAAATACCTCCTTGGTCAATATATGTGTTTTTACTTAGAATAACACTTTTTTTTTGTTTTTTTTAATTTTTTTTTTTTTTTTTTTTTTTTGGTTTTTCCATGGGACTAAACCATGCAAGCTCTTTTGTGGGAATGGAGGCATTGTTACCTGGGAGAGTAATTAAGTACACATTAAATTGTCCATTTATTTTGTCAGCATAATACTAATTACTGTTCTGGCATTTACTATTCTCCTAGCTCTACATACTTTCTCTGTGTCATGGGTTTAAACCTGATTTTTCCCAATCCAAGTCACGGCACCAAAAATGTCGTGGTTTGGACTGTGCTGAAAGCCAAAAGCACCGTACACACGACATTCTCTCTTTTCCCCCACCAGAGAGGAAGAAGGGAGAGCAAAGGCCCAATTAACACGAAAATTTATGGCTTTCAGAAAACATAACATAATTGAGAGAAAGATACGTATGTGCTCTAGATAATGGTCAGACAGGCTGAATAACTTAAGCTGCAAAATAGATTTATTACTAGAAACTACTAAGAATACTACCGCACCACGGAGGGGAGCAAAGATAGGGACAAATTTACAAGGAGAAGAAAAACAAAAACGGACATTTTAAGACACCTGTTATTCTTTCCGGGACCCGTCTCTTTCCCAGGTCCTCCCATCTCCACCCCCCATGCCTTCCCCCACACACAGGGGACAAGAATGAAAGTCTAACATAGATCAAACCACTCATTACAGTTGTTGTCCAGCATCATAGGAGAAGTGTTGTTACAGCTCCAAGCTGTGGAAGTTCTTTTCCCAAGAAACAGTGTATAATTGCTGATGGCAAGGGAGTCTTTTCTTTACCTCGTAGGAGAAGGGAAAGAATGTTCCTCAAGGCCAAACTGCCTTGTTTCGGTGGTGTGAGACCACTATCACAAATCTCCTGGCAGAACACTGCTTCTTCTAAGCATCCACTTACTTCAGACGTAGGGCAGGACATCCCCGCAGAACACATATTCTTCTTAGCATCAACTTGCTTCAAACGTCGTGGGGGAGCCAGGCCTCTTCCTCCTTTTTTTTGGCTCCTGATCACTTCAGTCCAGTCCTCAAAGGCCASGTTTTTTTTCCCTCAGAGCAAGGCCGCTCTCTTTTTCTATACTTATCTCTCATTGAGGAAATAGTCCTTTCGAGAACAACTTATTCTCTCCATGCTCGAGAACCACTTCAACCCATCCCATCTTCTCCTTACTGTGATCTTGGGTTTCCATTTTTCTTCTTACATCTCCTCACCCTCCTGCTCTGTTTTTTCCCCAGTGCATGATACAARAACTAAATACTAACAACCTAAAAACTACATGGCGGCCGCCCCTATCTTGTTTTGAATTCTTCTTAAGTACRAGACMATACATCATCACAGAGGTGTAACCAACCTGTGCAATTGGCCCAGGCCTGATGATCAGCCTGTCTATCACCCTCAGAGCCATAATGGATTGGCTTTAAAACACAGGGTGTAGGGCTCCTTTTGCTGGAAAAGAAGGAGAAAGCTTCTAGAACTTCCTCACAGCAGCCATCTTTGTGGTTTCTTGGTCCCATCCCCCCACCACCAAAAATCGGACCAAGTAAAACCATGACACTGTAATTACTGATTGATCTGCTAAGGATTTTGCAGATTTCTGTCATATTCCCTCAAGGCCCTCTATTTCATCTGGGAAACTTGGAGCCTGCTGGGCTGTTGCGTGAAAGGAATTTGTCTTATGCTTTTAGATAAAACAACAAGGAATTGTGAGTACTTTCCAGTTTTACCATATCCTCTTTGAGATAAAGAGACCAGAACTGCAGATAATAGTCATGGTTCGTATCCAACATGAATAYATGTAGCAAAGCAATTATTTTGTCTACTTTATTTGCTAATCTTTTCTTGACATTTGATTTGCCTGCTTGTTCTGGTTTTTTATCTTTCATGACCACTAAACTGCTTGTCAGACTGCTCAGGAGCAAGGTCTTGGGGCTAATCAGACAACTGAGAGCAATTAGATCTTCACGTGTAGAAACCTATCCCCCATACCATGCTCTGCCTGGTTGACATTCAGTCACATTCCATCTCTTTTACCATTTTAGATGGATTCCTTGGTCATGCAGCCATTCATCTGTCAATCCTCATCCTTATGATATTGAATAACTGAACTGACAACAAACATTCCTGTTCCATTCCACCCCCTTTTTTTAGGACACGTACAAAAATGTTGAAGAGTSACATATAACTGTAGAACTGATAACTTCCCCCCATTTCAAGAATTAACCATTTTTTAATTGATTTTCTGTTTTGGGTTTTTTTTTTAACTGTTATTATTTCATTTAGCAAGAACATTCCCTTTTGTATTCCGGATGCTTACTTTGCTAAAAGGCAGAAATGGTGATGAAAAATCCACAACAGAAGGACCTTCCGTGGGAATCTTCAGAGTTTTTTCTTTTAAGGCAAATGTGAAGAATTCCTTTGACTTCGAATTCTATGTAGGTTTACTTGGCAAGRTGTGCAAAATTAATTTGGGCTTCATCTGCATTAATCAGCACCCTCAATTTCAGCCTCAAATAGGTACATAAGGCCATGCAGAAAACAAGATTTCACACATGTATTAACTTGAACATTTCCTCCTAGATTTCTTTGGTATCCCAATGCTCAGCATGTTGTCAGCATTCCCGTACGATCCCCTCATTTATCCCTGTGCTGTGTGTAAGATTTTCTGTTTACCAAAGCCAGTTTCATATGTTCCTGACCCAAATATCTATTAGTGTTTCCAGTGCTGAATATCACAGCATCTCTATTGATAACTGTGTTGAGAATTCAGAACAGAAGATTTTTCCATATAACAGGGTTTTCTAAATTGCGCGGTAAAAAAATGCGAGCTATTTGTGAATAAACAGTTGGATATTCTGACTAATCAGAGAATAACTGTGAACTGTCAGCAGGAGGCAGCCTTGAAAAAGGCGGATTTGATCCTAAGATGATGGGAGAGGAATTCTTAGAGAACAGAAAAATGTTAGAAGAGCTCATGTTGTTTGGCCTGCTGATTAACAGGCATGGGTGTCATGACGTCAAAGACTTAATCCTAGAAAAGAAAAACATTTGTACTAAAAGACAGAGTGGGTAAGTAGGCACTGAATTAATTTGTGATACTATGTTCAACTTCTCAGCAATAAGCTACCTCTAGCTCTAGAGTACCCTTCCACTGTGAAGCAAACCCCATGTTTTTTCAAAGTGCAGAATGTAAGTTTTGTATTTGTGACACCAGGGCAGTGCCTTAGATGATTCGTGAGGTGTATCCTAGTCAATCCTTCCTAAATGCAGTGAAGACTCTCAGGCATCTTCTCTGTGACAGACATATTCATAAAGACTGCTGCCTGCAGTTTTGTTCTCTATTGTCAAAGGAAGAATTTGAATTAACTTTTTCAAGTCACGTACAGCTGACTCCATTTCTACAAACTTTGTTTTTCTATTTTGTTTTGRCAAGGGCTGTGAATCATGACTTAGATTAGCTCAACATCTGAGATAGCTCTAGCCAGGCTAGAGAATCTCTGATACGGTCACATCTCAGCACTGCTTTTTCCACATTTTTAGCTAGTTTTGGACCAGCCTGGGCTACTGTATTTTGTAGGAGATCTTTTGGGCAACCAACACACAAAACCCCCATAGTTCATTTCTACAAGGTCATTCAGTGATGCTCTTCAGGACATATTAACCCAAATTCTAATTGAGTGAAACAAGACAAAGCCCATTTTGATGAAAAATTGGGCAGTGTATTGCCACTAGTTTTTCTTCTCCATGGAGCATTGAATTAGYGGTATAAAGGATTTTGACTTTAAAAATGTAATGCTTGGTAATTGAGGCGTGTCAGGGTTTTATAGATCGAGATTGACCTTATCCACTATTTTATATACTTTGTATATCAATCTTTGTATGAAGAGTTAATTTTTAAAGAAACAATAAAAATTTTGGGGCACTTGCCTCTGACAGAATGCAGCATCACTAAGACCATTTCTCCCCACATTTAGCTATCTGAATACCTGACCCAGGCTGACTAATTCTGTGAGTGTGCAGCAAAAAAATTGTCATAAAGAACCTGCCCCTGTTTTCCTGAAGCTCTTACTCATGCAAGGTATTTAGTGTGTCTTATAAATATTAACTGAATCATTGCAATGAAACTGATTTACTATTTATAGCATGCCTTTATTTTTTGTCATGCATAATTTAGAATTGTTTAACATGGATGTAATTGCTAGACTTTTCAAATATAATTTATATTGAGCTTAAAGGATGGGAAGGAACATCTGTTTTCTAGTCTCTGCATTTCTCTAATGTCTTTGCTGGTGCCATATGGTAAAATTTAAATAATAAACATGATCACAGTATAAAATGTACAGCATGTATTCTATGGTAATCTAGTTTTTGAGTAGTTTGTGAAGATTCTCATTATTTAGGCATTCTTTGGCTCTGTTAGTCTATAGCTTCTTAATTGAACAGATTCATATGACAGAAGGGAAGACAGATTTGTAAGAAACAACAGCGCTCCATGCTTACTTGTTGCTAAGTCTCTTAAACAAAAAACTGATTTTTTTTTTTACAATAGTCAGATAGGAAATGTACTTCCTTTACAACTTAATTGAAATATTTTTTTTTTGTATCTGCCAGGCTTACCTGTAAAGTTGCCATACTGTCATTTAGCAGTCTATATGAATATGCTGCCTCAAACTGGTTGCAATAGTCATGTTCTTCCATGAGCATTTCAAGGCAGCTGCCTCAGCTGAGATGAGAATTGTTTGCCTACTGTTATAAACCACATTTTTCTTAGAGAAAACTTTATCCATACTTTGAAAGTTGTTGTAAAATTTGGATATGGAAAGGACTTTGAAAACAGGGAAAAGGAAATGACAAGARAAATCTTGATAGAGTCCCGGAATCATAGAATGATTTGGGTTGAAAGGGACCTTAAAGAACGTCTGAATCCAACTCCCTGCCRTGGGCAGGAACACCTTCCTCTGGATCAGATTATTCACAGCTTTAATCCAGCCTGGTCTTGAATATTTCCTTAGATGGCGTGTTCATAATCAAATTTGCTAAGGGTACAGTTGATCCCTTAATCTGTGTAACTGATGAAGATATTAAATAGAACTGGTAACAGTACAGAGCCCTGAGGGACCCCACTTGTCACTGATGTCCATCAGGACTCTGAGCTGTTGACCATAACACTCTGATGTTTTGACCATAACACTCTGATCCATCTAATTCCTCGTCCATCAGGCACTCCATCCATCCAGTCCATGTTTTKCYRRTTCAGAGAGAGGAATGTTGTGGGGAACTGTGGCAAAGCTTTATACAAGTTCAGATAAATAACATCTGTAGCCCTTCCCTTGTCCACTGCTGGAGTCACTGCTTCAGAGAAGGTCACTGTTCTGGTCAGGCAGGACTTGCCTTCGGTGCAGCTGGGCTGGGTAACTGGAATCACTTTCCTGTCCTCCACAAGCCTCAGCAGAGCTTCTATGAGGATCCGTTCCATGCCCTTGCCAGGTACAGGGGTAAGGCTGACAGGTCAGTGCTCCCTGGGTCCTCCTTCCAACCCTTTTTAAGAAGAGTACAATGTTTTCCCTTTTCCAGCCACCTGGGATTTCACCTGACTGCCAGAACTTCTCAAATATCATGGAGAATGAYTTGGCAACACATCAGCCAATTCCCCTGGGACTCTGGATGAATCTCATCAGGTCCTGTAGACTTATGCACATTCAGGTTCCTCAGGTGATCACAGACCTGGTCTTCTCTTACAGCAGAAAGCACTTTGTTTCCCAATCCCTTCCAGCTGTCCATCCATCCAAGAACTGTGAAAAGAGAGGTTGCCAGTGAAGACTGAGGCAAAAAGAGTTATTGATCACCTCAGTTTCCCCCTCACCAATTGTTATCAACTTATCAGCATTGTTTATCAAGTGGCTTACATTGTCTTTGACCTTCCTTTTCTGGGTAACACTCTTGTATAAACCGTTCCTGTTATTCCCTACGTTCATTGCCAGGTTCATTCCTAGCTTTTCCTTGGTCTTTCCCACCCTAGCTTTCCAAAATCATACCTCCTTGTCTGTACTTTCTCAGCTCACCTATTTTAGCTTCAATCATGCATTTACTTATTTCTCTTCAGTTTGACCAGCAGTTCCCTACTCAGCCATGCCACTCTCCTGCCTTCTTTGCCTGATTTCTTGCTCCTGGGAATTGATGACTCTGGCTCTCTAAGGAAGGCTTCCTTAAAGATCTGCAGCTCTGTTCCACTTGATCATTTGAGGTATTTAAGAAGCAAATAAYTCTCTAATTTGAACTTCAACATAAAGCACTTCTACAGATCTTTTTTTTCCATGCAATTTTTCAGAATTATTTTTAAATTCTATATGAAAGGATGAGTCCTACCAAACAGACTTTTAAATAATGGAATATGAAACTGGTCTATTTATAAATTTAACCACAAATTTTAAAACTAAAAATGCATAAGATTTCTCAGAGATTTCTGTGTTTTCTTATGCTTTATATGGTCTAAATGCAGTGAATTAAATACTGCTTTATTTAAATTCATTGAACTTTTCTGAATGTTTCATTACAGGCAAAAGCCAACATAATTGCACTGGAAGCTTCTGTTATGGAGGTAATATAGGAATTGAACAAAATCTTGACCTTCTTTTCACTACTTTTTTCTTGAGGAGGGCCTTCAATATTAAGCTACTAATTCCTTATTAGTTTAGAAGTTTCTAGCTAATCCAAAGGTAAGTAGAACACTCACCTGTTCTATAGCCAATACAACCTAGACTCATGTAAATTTTTTCCTCAGGTTCTTATTGTTTTAAAAGATTACATTTGTTGAGTGAYTTAAGAAATACATCACTGCAATATTTACAAAGTATTAAATACAAATAATTGATACCAAAATTTTTCAAAATGGGTAGGTAATTTGAATTCAAATGATAATTAAAGGATTAAATCCATTCTCATTCAGAGCCACTAAGTTGAGATGARCTGTTGAAATCTTGTTTTGGATTTGGTCAACCTTACTTACTTTTATTTTTTTTGTGCCTGATATGAATGTGAGTACAATATAAATATATTGAGAGAAGTTGCCTATGATTAAGCACTCAATCAATTCTATTGTACTTACATTATCTTGTTTGCAATTGTTATCATTGTATGACAATTAACAATTGCTGATGTAATGAATGAGAAGAAGCAGTATTTATGAAACAGCATTTGATCAACAAAGAAACAAATTCATAATCAAGTCTGAAGTATCTTTTTAAAAAGAAATCGATCTAATTTTCCTTCTTTCAGAAACTCAACRTAAAAACCAGTTTGGTTTTCTGATCAGAGACTAGTAAATTTAATGAGAAGGAAATGCTCTGGAAAAGGGTCAAAGATAGTCCTGCCATCTCTTATTATATGAATCAAGYCTGCCTTCAAATATTTTGCACACATCATAGAGAATTTACCTACTAGTCTAATTCCTTGTTTGAGTACTGTGGCCAGAGACTGTGTTCAGATTTCTGTCACAGAGAATCTGCCTGTGATAGAACATCAACCTGAGGGTGGCTAATTCACAACAGTATTTTTCCACCAAAGTGCCCCCAGCTGGAGAGCACTTAAAGCATCAAGTGTGCCCACTACCTGATGTAATGTCCTTAAAGATGTCGTGAACGTGGAGGTCCTTGCTAGCCGAAGATAGTTGACAGCAATCATGTGTATGGTGAATGCCTTCAATTATATCTGTCTTCTGCTTCAAGTGGAGGACTGAATTACATAAATAAAGGCACTTCATGCAGTCACACGCAGTCTTAAGAGCACACCAAATAGGYGCCACTTTTATTTTTAATGCTTTTTATTATTCACATGAAGCATGCATTGTGTAAAGACATTGTGTCTGAACACAAAGAAGCATGGCTGTTTACTGCTTTTAGGCAGTTACACGGAATTTTGAAAGGTGCTGCAGTTCTCCCCATTAGTGATACAGAGAAGTGCCATTTATTGCCTGCATGTCACAATTTCAATATGGAGCTGTTGATGATGATTCTGCTCATCTGTTTCCTTCAYCTTCTGTACACAGTTCTTTGGATAGAAACTTGATTTATTTCCTTTTCCATAACCAAATACCTGAGTGTTTCTAGTCAAGGAAGGTTAAAATTATTAGTATATTTTCAAACAAGCATGCTTTCTTCATAAAACTGTTTTGTTTTGCTAATACTGCTAATGTTTCTTTTCACACACAGCAGATGCATGCACTTAAAGAATTTTATGACAATGCTTTTGGGTTATGAGAAACAGCAAAACAAGAAACACTGAAGTAGGCTCTTARAATCACAGTTTTTACACCTATTACATATTTCCTGGTTTTATGTTCATACGTGTGTGCATATTTTCTAAATTACCCGGGAAATAACAGAAGATGGCAAATGAAACTAGACATAAATCTACCAATAAGATAAGCCAGTGTAAATATCTAGCAGGACATAATGTCTGAGACTGGCAGAAACTTTTCTTACAGTTTTTTTAAAGGCTTAGGAAATTGGTCAAGTAACTTGAAGACCAGGCCATGAAATCTTCAACTCATATGTTATTTGCTTTTAACCATRTGGGCCTGAAAGCCTCAAATCCACCAAATGTACATATGTATCTAAGTATCTCTGGGTAAATCAGAAAATACAAATATTCCAGAGAAAAAGACTGCTTTTCATGTGGAATGTGTTTATAAATATACTAAATGCTGTCAGAGTTCAAATGCTTCTGAATTTCTGAAATATTGATGTGATAGAACTAGCTACAGCTTGGATTTATAAAGAATTAGAAGTATGCAACATGGAACATATAAGCATACTAAAGGAGTGCAAACATGCAGAAGAACCTGACTAGCGGAATCTCTGGATTGAYGAACATTTGCAGATGACAAAACGGAAGAGATAAAAATCTAAGCACATGAATGGGAAGAACTAAACAAAGAAGATTTTTCTCAAAGGTTAATTAGCCCCTCTCTTGATCATCAGTGTTTGAGAAAATATTTATATCTTGATATTTTTGTGTTTTTACCAGATAGTGGCAAGGAGGAAGTTGGGAAAAACAATTGTTCTTATAAGGAGTAGCATCTGGTCATGGATTAAATTTATTGAGCTGTCTTATAGCAAAAAAATGGTGCTAAATGTAGGAGGTGTGTGTCCTTGAGTTACAGATTCTGAAGAAAAAGATATTTTTTCATGAAAACAATGGAAGTCCAAATTTCTGGTGCTGGGGCACAGCCTCGGAGCCATAGCTGGTTGCCTTAAAGGTATATATTTTGGAAAAASAGCTCCCCCAGCAAGCTTGGAGGAAGGTGTTTTGCTGCAATTTTACAGTGGGGTTTTGTGATCCTAATACTAAAGGAGCTCAGGACCTGCAAAGTATTATTTAAAATGCGATTTATTGAAGTTAAGGAAAGAGAGGATAGTGTAAGTGATATTACAACCCTTCTGGTGTTGGGAATGTCACATCAAAAGACATTAAATCGACCTCTATTAGGGCACAGCTTGCTGTGCTGGACCCATATATGTACATTTACCCTTTTTGTTGTTTTGATCTCTCATATATTTTTTCCTAATGTGTACTGATTTTTTTTTTTTTTTTGTATAACTGTTCTTTTGTAGGGAGATATACAGAAAAAAAGTCCTTTTAAATTTTGTTTTTATGACTATGAGAAAACACAATGCTTATATTTCGTTACTTTTCACCTAAGCTGTAGCCGTAATTACATTATTTCAGTCTCTGAATGAAGGGGAGAAAAATTCACACACTAAAGCAATAAAGGTGAGTTCTACTTTGTCAGACTGTATGATACTGTATCAAAACCAGCCAAATATAGAAATAATGAAGATGAATCATAGGAGACCAAGAGCACCTCTCTTCTCTCTTCCTTTAGAAAAATACCCTGGAGATAAATTAACTTGTTTTCCTGTTTGTTTGCAAGCTTTTTCTTTCCTGCTAAAGAAATGCCGAGAACCCTGAAATTTCAATGCATTGATCTATTGCTCTGAGTCTCTTTCCTTCATAGTTCTGGGATAACTTTCTTATCTGAAAGTCAAACTTTATATGTACTGTTTATTCAATCTGAACTGCACATGAAAATGTTTCAARAAACTAGAAAAGTCAGGGAGCTTTTGGTTCTGTTTTGGTTTGAAAGAAGTTTTGTCAAAATGTTGTAAGTCCTGATTTTTTATTAGTCAGAACAAAAAGCAGCAATTGTTGTTGCCAAATTCAAGTTCCTATTTGTCAAACAGTGCTTTCCTTATACAGTCACCTCCCAGCACATTCATCTTTTTCTTCCTTGCATGGCTTATAATTAATGTGGATCTTTTCAAAAAGCAGATAGCAGAGAACATCCGGACAATACAGTGAAATGCCTTCATTTAGTCTGTTGTTATTGCAAAAACTGCCAGTGTAGCTTCAYAGTTGTGAGCTTCGTGAATTTAGATAAATATAGTTACATTTCTCTCTTTGTTAGGAGTACTCTGGTAGTCTTAGGGGCTGCATTGTGATTTGATAAGCAGCATCAGGAGAAAGCTGGTGGCTGGAAATATCCCAGACTATGACTTCTCCATGCCCTCTTCAGCCTGATTGTATACTGGGCCAGGCTGTATCTTCAGAAATTTTTCTACACTTTGCTATTTTTTTCCTMTCTGACCTTCAAAAACTCTAATCACTTATTTGTAAAAGACAGTTTTTAGTATAGGCTGCCTTAGTGTCTTCCCTTGCTTCAGTGATGACAATTTTTACTTCTATGTACCTGCCTACCCTGTGTGTCACTGTGAACACAGACAATGCTCTTCATTGTTAAAGACCGGTGGACGTTTTTGATGTTGAGGAGGGGTGGTTGTTTTAATTTTGTAGGCTTTTTTAACCTTTGAAGCTCCCTGTGGGTTTTGTTGGCCTTTTATTTTCTTTTTTTTTTGCACCTTTTTTTTTTATACTGCAACTATATCTCAAGAGACAAACTTTGAGAAAAACTGCTTAAGCTGTTATTTTTAAGTTAAGAGCACAAAATTAGAAGCCATGCAGAAGCAATGCAACAATTCTTGAAAGTGTAGACCTCAAAGTTCAGAACTAGCAGGAGCTTTTTAGTTCTGACAGTGTGAAGTGTGACATTTTAAGTAGTTGCATTATTTAGCATATCTGAAAAGTCTGAAGAGTTTAAACTTGTACACCTAAAAATTATCAGTCTGATTAAGAAAGAGATATTATTTTCATTTTGGASGACTGGTATTATCACCAGACATGAWCATTTTTTTACTGCAGTGTTACTTYRCCAASTCTAAGCAAGACAACTTAAAACCCCTCATATTTTATGTTGCCTCTACCAGGCCAGGCAGATGGAAATGTACAGGTACATCCAACTAATACAGCAAAAGAACTGTGAACCTTCATTTCACTTACTACTGCCTTCACAAGCATAGCAAAGAAGAGGGAGAAGAGTTCTGAAATTTTCATGATTCTGCAAGTGGACTGATGAACAGGTGAGCATTTCCACATACAACTGACAGTCCTGTTGTACCTGGATTTAAAATTGAGGATTAAATATTGTAGTATTTTACAACTTAATCATATCAGGACACAGATGAAAGTGTTTCTTTCTCTGAACAGTTTTTTCAGGTTTGAGATTTTTCAAATCTCCATGTTAAAATGCTGATTGCCAGAACAAGCAGGAGACATTTTTCATGTGCAGTAGGCAGGGATTTTTATCTTCCTTTTYGTGCTTCCTTAGATATTAAAATAGCAAAATGTACTATTTTAAAAACAGGAAGTGATTTGACAGCTCTGTTTTCTTCAGCTACTCACCCGCTGCCTATATGTAGGTCTAAAGTATCAGCACAGGCATTGCAGCACTGCTGGTGTGCCTTGGGAATTCAAATTTTTTGGTTTTGCCGAATGTCTTTACTTTAGTAATAGACAGGGAATTTGCATCTTCAGAAATAGCTGGAGTTTTATAATATCCCTCACTGAACAGTCTCTTCCCTGGGGCATGCCTTTACTATTATGGGCCGTGTGTGCAGCGTAACATGCCACGGACTCCAGAATAAAGATTGATATCTGTGGAGGAGCTGTACGATGACTTGTGCTCTCCAGAGGGAGATCTCAAGCCAAGTGTATTTGCAGCCTGTCAATGCTTGTTGGCAGATGGAGATACCCAGGAACACTGAGGTCTCAGAAACACRAATTTTTGAGTGATTACTCACTGGTGCTACTTTTGTAACTACCCAGAAGAACATTTTCCTGCTGCCTTTCTAAAYGCAACTCTTTCTTCCATTACTGCTCAAAAGCAAACAAATTAACCCTTTGGGACCTAAGAACAAGGCAAACCAGCTGTTATTTCCCATAACAAGATTATGTGTTTAATTCCCACATGACTATGTTTTATCACATTATAATGGCAACAACCTAAAAGTCAAGAAGGAGTACTAGGGCTTGAAATTTTGCTTGGGTTTTGTGCTTGTCTTTTCTGCCTGTTACTTATATTGAKCACAACCAATATGTCTGTCCTTGGGGGCTGTATGGGATAAAATATTGCCATTGCTCCTAATTTTACAGAAGTCTTATTCTTCTGAGGTTTCAATTTCTGCTGTTGTAACGCATCTTTCATGAGAATAAAAATTATGAATACCAGGAAACTGGGAGTACTAATTTGGTTAGTCTTCTGTTTGATTCCTATCTGTCCCTCTGCTGCATGATGTCATTTTAAAAATGAATGAGGCAGAAGAATGATATCTTAAGGAGGGTTGGGCTGTTCAGTGATTCTTTGAATAAAGATGGGGAATGCAATATGTACCAGTGTTMTTTGCCAGGCTCAGCCACTAAAGTCTTACTTCAAGGGTATGCATGCTGTTGCTAAGGAAAAGTGGTTATGTGAGTCTCTTACATAATGTCATTAATATTTTGATTTGAAAYATGTCATTCTTATCATCTTGCAGCTGATGTCTCTAATAGCTTAAGCCCTTGCATAAAGCATTGTTGTGAAACAAAGCAAACAAAAGGTTGGTTCAGAGGTAATAATGAAAAAGATGCAACAAAAGGAGACAGGTTGGGATGCGACTGCAGTTAACTGATATTACTTTGGCTTGTTCTATTAAAAAAAAAAACCAAAAAAACAAAAGAAGGGTTTTATTTTTTTTTTAATTTTTATTTTTTTTTTATAAACCAGAATATGTATTCCTTTGGCACAGGGCATGTGGAGGTGGGAATTAGTGACAGGAAGTGGAGGGGAAGTTTCTGTGGTATCCAGATAACAGATTRCATTAAACTTGTGCATTTCTGAACATGTAATGGTTTATGCATTTTAGATGTGCTCAAAGCCATGCAATCTAGAAATGTGTAGTTGAAGATTTGTGTGCAATCTTCTCAAGATTTTGTCTTCCTAGGAACTGAACCTCTAAGGGAATACTTTATTATAAGCTCTCACACACTGCCTGTATTCCTCACTCATACTACGTCTTTTGTATTGGCATCAGGAGACTTGGGATAATCATTATGAGAAAATAGACTTAATGAATTGTAGCAAATGAGTCAAAATATCTTTTAGAAGAGAAAAATTATTAGATAGAACAACTGCTGGGCAAAATCTTCTCTTTAAACCTGTCAAGATGCAAAAAAAAAATTAAGATATTATGATGTTGACTCAAGAAAATTTCTAGAGTTGCATTCATAGTCAATCAGATCCATTTCAAACAAAGAGTACTTCATAATCAAAGCATTGATTAGGCTGTCAAGCCATAGAAAGAAGTGATATGTGTTTAAAAAAACCCCCAAACCTCCAAGAAAACCAACCCAACAAGAATCCTCTGAAATAAACACCCCAGCTTAGAATGATTTTAGTAATAAAAGCTGAGATGGCATCTGATTCAGGTGTAATGAAAAGCTTCTGTTATTCTGGTACTGAAAAGAGGCACTGACTCACAGGCCTGTCTCCTTTAGCTCACTCATGTGGGGACCATTCCTGAAATTCTGCTGYGTGTACTAACAGCCTGTGTTCCCTGTACATGAGTACTTGATATAATTCGACTGATTGTTCTGAGAAGTGAGTATAGGACAATTCTTACATCTCCTTAGCTCCCTGCCAAGTCTACCATTGCCTTTCTAAGAGAAGATTTCTAGAATATTTGAATTTTAATAACAGACTCAGTCTCAGTAATAACGCTGTGTAACTTCAATTTGCTATTTCAGCAAAAATGTTGACGTGTATGCATAGTTACATTAAAAATAGAATCATTTGGATGAAAGAGTAGCAATTATTTGTTTTCAATTAATATCCTGATTTCTAGACAAAGGAGTGACAGCCAAAATCTCTTGCAAGGTGATAGGCAAAGGTTTTCTGTGCTTATCTGCATACAAAATTGATAATATCCATTACTGAGAAAATAAAGTCTAATATTCATGTCTGAGCAGGATGGAAGCCATTTCTGTTAGCTCTTGATGGAGCTGTAAAACTGTATTAGTCCATGCATCCTATCCCCTTCTTTGGAAAGCTGAAATTGTTCCCTAGAATATTCCAGCCAGAACAGAAGCACACCAAATGAAAGTCTTACCCAYATTCTGAAATTTTGCAGACTATGTAAATCCGAAGGACAAACATCTGGTAACTTACGACCTTTCTTGTGTTCAGACAGAGCAGTGGGGGTGGGTTTAARCTGCTATTCCCCGAGGCAGTAGATGCCCTCTCAACCCTTATTCTTATCCACTGCCATGTATTCAAGAGCTGTAGGATCTTGGTCTGGGAGGCTCAGAGTTGTCTCTGCAAGGTCTGTAGGTCACTRGGTGCCATGTTATTGTGCAGAGAATTATGTAATTTTTACCGGTTTATACTGCTGTATTTGGAGGAGTTAGTTTACATTTTGCCCACATAGTGTAATTGGATCCATTTAATAATTCTTTATGTCTTACAATTTAYGATGATTTGGAAAAGAGGACATTTCTCCAGTTATGAGCAGGACTGTATGAAATCCACCAAAGATTTTGTATAATACATCAAAGATGCTGGAGACCATACCAGGTTTTTCAGTGCATTTTTGAACATAAGTTTGATAGATTCTTTTCTAATTGATACTGTCCATAGATTCATTGCCTTGATCATCGAACCAAATAATCTACAACCTAACTGAAAGAATTTTTAACTGTCATTATGTAATGTACACTTTCATGTTTTATTCACTGAAATCTATCTATACTGTCCTCAGAGTACGAAAACCACCGCTTTGCTCGTAGGCTTTTAGTTAAGATCTATTACTTTGAAATTCCAGGACGTTAATTCAGATAAAGATGCTGGAAAGTTCTCTGCATTGTTTTTATTGTCTTTGTCTGTGATGGTAATCATCAATAAGCAAGAATATAAGATGGGGATCCAAGCACCAAAACATTGACCAAACGCTGTCAGCAACTGCTCACAGGCATTTTGAATWAAGTGACTTGACAGACATAGTCCAGGCATATTGTGTGGTAGAAGGAGGGTTAAAATCCAATTTTGTGCAGCAATATTTTACAACCTTGCCTTTGACTGACAGATTTTAAGGCCAGAAGAGACCATTAGATCATCTAGTCACATATGTCTTGCATTTTACAGGACATTATATTTCTTTCAGTGACTTACGACTAAGCACATTTTCTGGAAAGATACCTAGCTTTGGTTTGAGAGCACCAAGTAATGAACAATGTACCATCCCCTTTGGGAGTTTGTTCCAGCTGTTACTCACCTACACTGTTAAATTTTTTATCTTATTTCTATTTTRAATTTTTCTGCCTTCCATTTCTAACCATTGGTTGCTGTCTTTCCCTGCTAGATTAAAGACTGCTCTAGTACCTTCTGAGGGAGCTTATACACTGCAATCAAACTACCTGCCATCTGGATTTWTTTTTTTTTTTGTTAAGATAAACAGACTGTTATTTTTAAGTCCTTGCTCACCTGAATTCTCTACAGCCTGGAAAATTTTGCAGCTTTTTTTCTATATCGTCTCCAATTTTTCAGTGACATTTTAAAAAAGAACTCTGTGCAGTATGCAGGGGTGGAGGCAGTCTGCCAGTATCAATCTCACCAGTGCTATCTAGAGGCAGAAAATCAGCACTGCTTTTCATTTCTCCTCCTCCTTTCTTGTTCCTTGTAGGTTTCATTAAAACATGTAGTCTCTATATTTTACTGGGATTTTTTTTTCTTTCTGTAACTACCCTGAATTTCTTTTTCAGAGTTTATGTTACAAGGAAATGCTTTATCATTGTGCAACATGTACTGGATTTTGGCTTCGGGCAATGTAGAACRAAACAATTTTTGCTCCTCTGTAAAAAAATTATCTTTACCATTCCTGATCTGCTCCCYTTTGCCCTACCCTTGTCTACTAGGTTTGTGTTGGTGTAACCTTCGTGGGCTTCTATATTAATGTAAAACATACTTCTGAATCATACTTAGAAACATGGTGGTTTACACTACTCACTTCTAGAAACAGCCCCTATTTAATAAGAAATCTTTATTATCAGTTGTTTTTGTAACTGATCAATTATCTAAATTTCTGTCCTTTAAATATATGCTTTATTGTACTGTTTATCATTAATTTGCTAATTAAAGTATAAGAGATACTAAACCAAAAACCTCATAGAAATTTTATCTATGCTCTAAATTCAGCCACCAAAGTTCTAATCTCACCAAAGATTGAATCTAATTTGATTTACCAGGGCTTTTTTTTTTTTTTTTTTCACTTAGATGGTATCAGTTGACCTTGATTATATTATTTTCATTTTATTTTTATTCCGTGCTAGTTTTTCTATGTCACTCCCTAGTATGACATAAATACCCACCATTTCCCACTGGAGCAATATTAAACCTTCTGAATCCTTTAGGATAACTTTGATTTGTTAATTGTTATAATATCATCTAAGAAAACATCCAGAAAAACTTTCAGTTAACTTAGTAGAAATGTTTGGATAAAGTTGCATAGGCCTGTGGATGTAAACTACATACTTCTGATAGATTCTCTGTTACATTTTCCTCAAATATCAATAGATTTTATTGSATCTCTGTAAAATGCTTTTAGTAAAGCATCGTGTTTCTTTCCAAACCCTGAGCATAAGCATTTGCTTTATTTTTTTTTCTGTATCATTATTTGCAATACTCTGTGTTAATGTGTTTATGGCTTTTCTTTATTGCCTGTATACCTCTGTTGGTTTTGCTTGGCCCAGTTTTTGGAAGTGAGGGGGACAAAAAGATGGCTCCTGTGAGAAGCTKCTGGWGGCTTCCACCATGTYCAGCAGAGCCAATTGCTGTTGGCTCTGAGGATGATGGACATGACACTGACCAAACCTGGGCCAATTAAAGATAGTGGTTACACCTCTGTGAAAACATATTTAAGAAGAAATCAAAACAAAGGTGGGAGCCACAGTAGTTTTGCCAGTGGAGGAGGCTGAGAATATGTGAGGGATGCAGACACCAAGGTCACTGGATGAGGGGGAGGAG
>NW_026623312.1:1254153-1277862 GCF_030028575.1 Malurus melanocephalus | reverse complement strand
ACCATGGTGGAGCAGGCTGTCCCCCTGCAGCCCATGGGGTCCACAGAGGGTGCAGAGATCCACCCGCAGCCCATGGAGGAGGGAGGTCCCCATGCTGGAGCGGGCGGACGTCGGGAAAGGGGCTGTGCCCAGCAGGAGATCCATGGAGAGAGAGGCCTTGCTCCCGAGATGGAACAGCCTGGCCTTGGGCCTGCACACAGTAGACGAGAGAGCCCACGGTGCAGAAGTTTTGGGACGACTGTCTGCCCATGGGGGGACTCACGATGCTGCAGATGTGTGTGGACTGCTGCTGGTGAGAGTGGAACCGCGCTGGAGAGGTTCACAGAGAACTGTCTCCTGTGGGAGGGACCCCAGGGCAACGCAGGGAAAGGACTCCTCTCCCTCAGCAGCCACAGATCGATCCGGTGATGAACTGACCAACGCCACACCCTGAACTGACCGACCCCACACCCTGAACTGACCAACCCCATATCCTGAACTGACCAAGCCCACACCTTGTTCCCCCCTGCTGCTTTGCACTGTCGGTGGGAAGGGGGGAGGGAGTGGGGAGAAGATCGGTGTCTTTGAGGGTTGTATTTTATTTCTCATTCTCCCCCTCTGACTTTGTTAGTAATAAATTCACTTCATAATTTAAGTGAAGTCTGTTTTGTCCGTCAAGTGTTTCCTCCCTGCTCCTTAACTCATGAACCCCTTTTCTTAATTTTTTTTTTTTCCCCTTCGCTCTTCTCTGCCCCGTGGTGGTGGGGGAGAGCGAGTGAGCAGGTGTTGTGGGTGCCTGGCTTTTGGCCAGCATCCAAACCATGACAATACCTTAAAAGCTCACTGCTTTTTTTCTTTAACTTATTTCAGCCACTGCTTTTCCACCACTTCTTATCTTCTTATGAAAGTACATTTCCCATTTACTTTCCTCTTCTTATTTTCCACRTTTTTCATCTTCCAGTTCTTACTGCTGCTTTTCAGTCCTTCACATTCACTGCAGCACAATCTTAATTCTGTAAAAGAAGAAACCGCTGCTCTTCAGGTCAGTTTTTCTCATTACAAAGCTGAATTCAGCAACAGGTTCACCTGTGTACTGATGCAGGATATGAGCATGTAATGCAAGACTGCATGAATTTGGCACTCACTATGCTACTTCTGACTCCCATTTCTTGACTGGAAATACAGTTTTTCAGTTTRTTTGGKTTTTTTTAAGGAAATAAAATGAAAACCAGCCTCTAAAATGTGTTCCTGAAATGTGTGACAGAAATAAGTCATCAGCAGGATTAGAGCCTGTTTGGTTTCCTGAAAGACTTGCCAGCAGAGCTGCTGGACACTGGTGTGTGCTGTGTATGCTCAGGCCACAGGCCTAGTCACACTCCACAGCTTAGAGACAGGAATCACAACTTGGTTCTTCCATGATTTTTCCATGCTTTTCTCAGGTGCTACTGGCAATAGCAAACCGTAAGAATCCAGATGTCTGTTCCAGGACACAGACTTTCMTTAGCTATTGGAAAGTGCACTGCACTGAGTTAGAGCTCTTATTGCCCGTTCCATCTGAACCCTTTTTTTCTACTCCTTCTGCTTCTTCCCTACAGTTTTTCCTGTCCTTTACAGATTCTCATCTTATCAAAGGCTTCTCATACAATTTTCTTTCTCTGATAGCCTTTTAATGCACTGCTTATCCTGTTTTCTCCCATTTCTACCATTGCTTGCTACTTTGATCTCAGACCTTGTCCTTCACCAACTCCCAAAATGCTACTGTTCCCAAATGCTATTGTTCTTGATACTTACCTCCTCACTTTGGAGTCAATCCCTGGCCTCCTACTCTGTATTTTTCTGCAAAAGCTTCTCATTATCTCTGATTTAAATAGTATTTGAAAGTTTTTTGCATGCTAGTAGGGGGGCAAATGTGTATCAGATATGGAGTCCATGAGGACCACAATAAATTATGGAAGAGAAGAGCAGGAGACTTTCTGCTTGGAATATGTTTGTCGACATTCTTTGAAAAACCCTCATCAGTCTCTGTGCTCTTAAACATTACCAATTTTTTTTCCCCTCTGTCAGAGAAAGAGAAGTTGRGAAGCAAAAAAAGCAAATTGAAGCAAAGGACTGGGTCTGCTGTATTTCAGATCTTCTCTTCCAACATTTTTATTGAATGTATTCTAAGACATTGAAATATGAATGGAGATGATGAGATATTCCCCTAAATTCTTTCTTTGAATAAATGGCCTAAAACCGCCAAGGCTTACCCCTCTGTACATGAAAAGATACTTGCCATGAGAGTATGAGCCTTGTTTTAAATTTGCAAACCACAGCAGCACATATAAAACAGTTTCTTTTGCCATTGGTGTCATTGCCATATAACTAGAATGTTCTGATTTTATTTGGAACTGATGAATGCAGTAAAAAATTGACCTTAGAGAACAAATGCCTATTATCTTGTTGATACCAATGCTCTGCTGGTAGCTTGTAAGTCACTTACTGAACAGTAGTCTGACATCTGTGTTTTTGTGATAAAAAAAAATTAAAAGGCAACCCAATCTGTAAAGTTGTTGTTTTTTAACAAACTAGAAGTTATAAATTTGAAAATGTCTATTTTGGACTAAGAATGGCAATCACAGTGTCATGTATTGTATATTCATGATCTGTTGAGCTACACTGTAACTGTGTTTCCCTTAGGAAGATTGTATTTAAAACCCCTTAAGTTTAGGATTACAAGGCTMGATTTCAAAAGTATTTGGCAATCCATAATGGGACTGACAGAAATGCGTAGGTGTGATAGSTGCCCATTTCACAGCTTATGCTTCAGTTGTACCTTTATACCTTGATACTTCTCAGACTGTGATACTTCTTTAGGCATTTAAATATTTCCAAATACCTGGATCACAAACACTTAAAAGCAACAGGCTGAAGTGTCAGACTTTGAATGAATATGGCTTTCAGGTCTCTAGAAAATTTGTGTTTCAGATTTTTAAAAATTGAGCAATTAATAAAAGTACAAATAACTTATAAGCCATTGAAATAGACCATCAAGGAGAATTAGGAGCTCTATAAAGTATGACAAAATATTTAACACATTATTGTCTTTTTTAATTAATAGCTGTTCTTGGCTGAGACTTTAGATATCAATTTATGAAAAGCATTGCRTTCATTTTCTAAAATTATAGAAGTGTTTGTAATTCACACTGGCTTATTTAGTGATAATAATGGAGATACAAAGTAGGAAGTGAGTGCATCTGCATACACTCAGGCAGGTGGTTTTTTGTGAACACACACACACATATGTGATGATTTGGGTGTGTCATGCAAGACACAAGATGAATTTTAGTGTTTCAATAAGAAGGCTGGGTAAGTGAGGAATTGAATAAAAATTCTTACAGATTGTAGGGAGAAAGTTTCTCTATTTTCCCCTTTCTGTCTCAAATCAAGTTGTTCACCTTTTCCCAAAATCTTTCTTAGTTCCCTTCTATCACTAGCATTTTTCTGCTGCCTCTTCAACAGTGACATGATAATATAAAAAAAATGAAAAAAAGAGTGCCTCAGATTTTTGCCAAGTCAAAGAGTAGTCAGCACACATTGCAGCACTGTTAATAGGTGAAAGAAATGGTGCTCTCAGAGATAGCACCAGACTCCCACATCCCCTCAAGGAAGGGTGTTACAGGCTCTTCCCTGGGATGCAGCTGAACACCTATATGCTGAAATGTCTCTGTACTCAAATTGCAGCTCTGTTTACCTGCATTTACAATCTTTCCCACTGATATTTTCAAACTGCAGATATTTTAAACGTCATGGAATCTCCTGTAATATTTTACTGTTCTTCTCTKTGTCAACAACACTCAATTTCATGTTCTGTAGAGCTTCCAGTTTGCACAGACTGAGATGTGATCCTGATTTCACTGGGGGTTGAAGGTGGCCACAGCTCAGAAAAATGAAGACAGCTTGTACTTGTGTCACTATGATCGATTGTAACACATATTAGAACAGTAATGGATAATGCATTGCAGGGTTTGTCTTACCCTTTAGGAAATTGATCTGTTTATTCATCCAGAGTTGCAACATTTTCTATTGTTTATGCTTTGTTTTGTCATAGTCTATTGTTTTCAGTTAAAAAAAAAAAACCCCACAAAGAATTCCAAACCAAACAAACAAAAAAAAAACCCAAACCAAAAATATTATCACCTTGCCACATAACAAATTAAAGCCAAATAAAGGTGCAAAAAAATGTAGATTGATATGCTTGCCACATAAGTGGAAAAAAAGYAGAAATATTTCTTTATTGTTCCCTTAAAAATTCTTGCTTAAATTGTTTAGGTACAAATTAGTGTGTTTTGGAAAGCTTATTTCATGTAGCCTTTCTTTAATTACTTCTTGTATTGTAAACTCACCAAACATTRTAATGCAAAATAATGCTTCATTTCCTTGCATTATTCTATAAATACTACTTTTGTCCATACAGATGTCCAATTTTTCCTGAAAATTTTCATTAAAAGGTGTAAATCTATTCAAATACATATTGGAAATACATAATTGCATTCTTGTTGTTCCAACTGAGTTTCTTTTAATATTAAACAACATTGTGCAACTGAGGAAAAAATGCATATCATTGCAATTAATCATAACTGTGACAGTATTTCGATGAGTGAAAAGAGTATATAAGGGATTCAAAAGACAAAAAATAAAATGGAAAACAAGCAGAAAACAAGGCATATCTATAATATTTTTGCAACTATGGACCTGAAATGAATAAAATAAATAAAATAAAGGGGGAAACTAATTTTAGATATTCTTCTGATTTGAATGTCTGAATGAGACAGTATCTAGGACAATTTTATTTTCTTTCTTTCCACATAGAAATTTGAACTTCAGATCACAGACCGTGCTATCTTAAAGATGCAGGATATACTCCTGATTTAAAAAGAAAAAAAAAAAAAAAAAGACACACAGGTGGGCAGAGCAGTCCTCAACATTGCTTCTTTTCAGTCACTGACACGGTAACTGAGGAAAGTGTCTCACCTGACAGTACCTCAGGTTAGAAAAAATTGCKTCAGGAGTCTCAGGCAGACAACTCTCATCATGTTTTTTTCTATTTATTTGTCTGACCATTTTCTAAGGAAATCATTATTACATCAGTGTTTATAATCCTATAAGTATGCAGCAGAGCATAGACCTACTCGGAGTTCTTTCTAGAAATTACAAATAAATATGATTGAGACTGCAATTCAAATGAGGTAGAAAAATAGATTTAGCTTTGGCTTTGTTACCTGTGAATCTAAATTTGAGTCAGACATTATCAGTCATTGTCTTTTCAACCTCCTGGAGCATTAGAGGGTGAAGTACTCCCGTGAGGAAAATGCAGACAGGAAACTTATTCCACAGTTACTCATTAGGGCAAGAAGCTCAAGGCAATTCCGACATTGCTGCTGTCCCCTGACTTTCATGAGGCAGTGGGTTATAGCCAATTAATCCATCTACTGTTGTCACTTTTTGCTCTGCTATCAGCCTGCTCCCATCTTATGAAGTTCCCTCTGCAGTGCTCAGGAAAGCATATCTACTTTCTTCTCTTAAAGATACATGCTCTGGATGTCTTCAGCTCAAATAGCACAAAACTGGTTGTGAGAACTCCCTGAGTTATCTTTTGAATCCTCAGTATACTGTCTAGCTCTCCCTGTGGATGGTATTCACAAATTTTATTGTTACTCAAACAATAAAAGCTGTGTGTTTCTTTGATTAAATAAACAAGTTCACCTATCATTTTAATTGCAAGTCTATCCTGCAGGCTGTGATTCATTCTGAATGGAGAAACCATTCACACTTGATAAGGCTGAAGCACAAGCTGAGGCMGTCTGTTGTTAGCAGTGGAGGAGGAAGCTGGGAGGCAAAGGAACCATTTTCCTGTAGTCACTGATTAGACTCTTTTTTACCTTAATGCATCAGCATGTGAAATACTAAGTGGAAGTTGATTGGCTATTCCTCTGTCTTTCTAAACCTCACTTGTGGGTAGCAAAATTCAAATTTGTAACCTTTTAGCCAAACTCTAGAAATGCCAGCATGACTGCTGATGYTTTTACAAAGCTTGAGAAGAGCTGGTTATTTTCTCAGTTGATTGAATTTTGCCACATCACATATCAATCTCTCTAAAATGTTTTTGGTCTGTTAAATCATAATGCACACTACAATGACTGAACAGTAGTACATCCCAGAAAGACAGCTGCAAGCCTACAGCTATGTTTTAAAGGGCATTCCACATCCCCTGTGTTATCACAGTTAATTACAGGAAGATTCACCAGTTCAAATTCTGTCTTTCATGTGAAGCCATTTGAAATTCTGATTTGGAAGAGGACCCTTTGAGGAAGACAATCTATAAACTCAGAGCCAAGACTTTCAATGCATATAAAATGAATCCCTTCATCGGTCATGAAGTTTAACTGAGTCAGAAAGAAATGACAAACCCAGCACAAAAAAAGAAAACCTCGTGACAATTTACCAATATGGTTTTATATCTTAGGGCAAATTCTGCRGGTTTTTTTTCTAGGGTAAATCCCTATCTTGTTCAGTAAGATATTAGGGAAATTACCCCTCTTTCAGTTATTTATATTTTTCAGTATGTTTCATATATATTTAAACATGTGCCTAACTAAAAAACAATGAAAATGTAAACATTTGGTTTTATGCACTGTCTTTTACAGAAAACAACTGTGCCTGCGGCAGGCTGAACCAGGAGTTGCTCTGCTCTTCATGGACTACCACCAGGCTTGACAACTTTTAGGGGAAACAGCTACCTGTGTGTCCTTTACCTCTATCAGTCAGTATGGGGGGCAAGAAGAATCCTGATGCATTTTGACTGACTGTGTTTTATCATCTCTGTGAAATCACARTAAAACTGAGCTCCCAGCATTGTGCAGTGTGGGAACAGCTCCCACAGCCTTCTTACCCCATCAACAAATCACAAGATCTCAGCTGCTACATTCCCTGCAAACTGTGCTCAACCTCATGCACTTGATCATCTGCGACCCTCCTAAATAATAAATAAATTATTGGGCATACCTAATACTAAACCACGGTGACTTTTCATYGATCAGTTGCTCCTTAACTAAGATGTACTTCTTGAATGCCCTATCAGATGTGTGATTTCAAGTATAAAATATCTGACAGAGACAAGAGCAGTATCAGTATTTCCCCCAAAAACATTTTGCTGTCTGCACCGGAAGAAACATGCAAAGCTCTTTGGTGCCYTCAGTGGCCTTAGTGTAGTCCATGAAATCCTGTTCAAAGCCAGATGTGTGTTATCCCTTGAACACCATCAGTAAGAAGGAGACATGTCCTGGGAACCAAGTGCTCCAGCATGCAGGGCATAGCTGCATTTATCTGGTATAGCAGGTTTAATGAATTCCAGCAGCTTCTTGCTGAGCACAAAGCAGGCAGCACTAGCCCATTGCAGTAGAGCTCCCACATGTCTTAAAATATGCAGTAGCTGAATGTCAAGTAWTACCACTTTGTGACCAAACATGCACAGAATAATTTGAAGAGCAATCTGAAGCACAGGTAAGCACACACAAGTCAGTACAAGAGAAACATAAATGGTATATACTACAAATACTTACTGCAAATTTATCAATGCAAACCTATCAGTCTTCATGATTYGAAAAACAACACAAAAAATAATGTTTATGTAGCTGTTATTCTCTGTTTTAGTCTGATCTGGAATAGTCAACGTATAAAAAGTCGAGGAACATTTATCAGGAAAAAAATATCAATTATTTGGGTCCAGTTCTTCAATTGTAWCAGTAGTCACTAGATGCTTTTAGTGCTCTAAGAAATGCACCATGTCTGAGTTGTGTGTCATTCTTAATTTGACTGTGCCCAGAGGAGGGTGGGGAGGGGAAAGAGGACTCAAAAGAATGCTTGCATAAGTTATATCACTTATGCTCCAGGACATTGCTTGAAATAGTCATCATGCCCATGACAAGTAGATTATATTGATTTTTGACAATCTTTTCTTTGGTGAAGGTATTTGGACACTTTGAAGATTCATCACCAGCATAGGCAAAATTTATCTGTAGTTCATCAGTGTCATACGAGCAACATTTTAAATTTAAGGCTTAACTCTGTGATGTGTATTTTACCCTGTGAATTAATTTCTGCTAATTGACCCTGATGAACACAGAAAAACTTATGAGATCAATAATATTTAAATACTTATCTGCCTACCACAATCTGTACTGAATTTGAGAAGACAGTATTTTCCAAGACTTTTTTTTTTAAGTGACAAGAAAGCTGTCAAAGAAGATAAACTATCTTTAAATCAGAAAATAGCTTCTTTCCTGCTGTCTTATCAAACAACACCACATAGTCTAGAAATGTGTGCTTTCTGAATTACTAATAGGAAAAATTGGATGAGAAGTTATGACACTTGATTTGAGTAAGCATGTTTGAATAAATTTGCCTCCTAGAAATCAAGCAAAGCATATGGGAGCAAAATATTTAGTACTATTTTTGCCAGATGAATGGGGAAATGCAGGAAAAAATGACTGAAATTCAGGTGTTACCCTAACAAAATCAAGCAGGGAAGTGTAAAATATAAACAGAAGATAGAACTTGGAAGAGACATCAGTGTCGTCAGAAGCTTAAACAGAATTTGAAGTCTGGCTTTGAATACCAGTGAGATAACGATTAATCAAACATTGCAGAAAATTAATCAATATTTCAGTAATGTTGAACTAAAGATTACACTGATACTGGTAGCTAGCTGGGACATGGCAACATGGCAACATGGACTGCACGGCTCAGATTGTGACCCTGGTAACYAAAACCACTGCAGGATCATCTCCAAAGAGCTGGAGGTGTTGAATGGATGTATGACCCTCAAGGGCTACCAGAGAGTGGAAAACAGAGGTGATTGTCTGATCACAAAGCCAAGCTCTAAAATATTTCTCACACTGAGATTTGTTGRAATGATCCCTGGCATCTGCTAGTCCCTCAGTTTTGTCCGGGAACTCTCTGATCCATTGACAGCTGGTACACATCCAAACCCAGCTGTGCAGAGTCCTAAAAGGTTATAAGTTTGACTGAACATAGCCCAGCACTTGGGGCCTGTGACCTCTCAGTTGTGGAGAGTCCACTCTGATGAGCTCCTATGGGTTCAAAGAAATAATGATTCTGTGATCTACCAYTATATCTGTATTTCCTATACTGCTACGTTATAGTTCTTGTACAAAGGAAAATAMTTTAGGTACCATAATGAATACTTTTGTTTATTCAGAAAGAGATATAAACATCACTCCTGCAGATAACACCTTAAATATTGCATTTTATCTGAATTACAAACTAAGGCAGRGTTATGATGCTGAATTCATAGGAAAATGCAGAAAAGTTCAAATGTCTTGAAGAAATGATGTTTAAGCAATATAATGCTACATGCTCAAATTATAAAGTAGATAAATTGTCCCACAAGTATTTTGTAACTCAAGTATGGCACAAAATGAATTATTATCTTTTCCTGTGTTTGTTGATGGGTTGATGTATAATATATAATGCATGCATAATGCATTTTTAAAGAGTAGTCTGAATATTTGTCTAGCACATAGATATGATAGCTAATTTGGAAAYTTAATGAATTTGGTTTTATTGATTAAAACAAAAAAAAATTCTTTAGCACAAGGGCATATTTTTATTCCAGTAACAACTTTTTGTTCAAAGAATGATCTGTTGCTTAACATAAGAAAACTCATACCCTGCAAACCTGCATTATTTAGTACTCTCTATCCTTCAATCTATTATTTAACTTTCAACAACATACCTGAGGACATAATCCAACACAGCAGTAGCCAAGCAAAGCTGTCTTCTTCTGTCTAAAATTCTAGGCAAATTATACTCGTTATTTGTGGTCTTTATTTTAAGAATAATGAGCTGTGAAGGCTAGCTTCAGGTMAAGAATTGGGTTTATTGCTATAAGCTTATAACGAATGAAATCAAAAGACAAAAGAGTAATACCTCAGTTTTCTTTCAGGAATATATTCTGCATGTACATTTCTCTTGTAGATGGTAAAAAAATTAAAACAAAAGTTAAAGAATATGCCTACCTGTAATACTTATAATACTTTCAAGCCAATGCAACTTGATAATCAGTATCAATTACTACTGTTGATAATGGAAAACCACAGCTTAAGTGAAAAAATGAGTACAACTCTAGAACATATGTTAAATGGAAGAATAATGCTTAATGCATGCACTTAAAAATTTGTAATCATATTGATGAAAAGAAATTATTTTCCATATAGAGATTTGCTTATAGCAAAAAGTAATTTATATCATGATCTAAAACATATATATGTACCAGTTCATTTTTCAAACCTGTGACTCCTCTTAATAAGACAAGTAAATTTTTAAGTGATTTAAAAATACAGGGACAGAAATTACAAGAAAATTTGAATTTAAATCAGTAAATAACTCCTGTACTTGAGGTTGCATCATTGATTTTCAAGTCTATAGAGTATTTATATCCCTGCAGGAAAAATAATAAATAAATCATAGGTACTACTGTTACCAGTTTAGCAACAAAAACAAGCATTTGCTGAAACTAACATTGCTTCCTTCTTCAGAATGTTATTTTAGAAGCATAAATAACTCAGATACAGAGAACTATGGTTTTCACACAAATTAGTATTGACCAGATTACACTCAATTTGCTATTTTTAGATACCCTTATGTACTTTTCTTATTTTTAAAAATTTATGCTTAGAGTAGACTGAGGAGGGACTCTGGGAACTTTTGGAATTTTTCTCCCTGTTCCTGTGCTTCTTTGAATGATTTGCTCTCATTTAYGTCCTGATCACATACCTTAATTTATTCAGACAAAAATAAAAATCTCTAAATTTTCTCAGTACAATCATAACTAGCATTGCAACTATTTCACACTTTAAAKGTAGATAATTTATGTCAGTGTTTCTGCTGAGATTGAAAACAATGATGCAATGAAAAATTTTAAATCCCTAGCGATGAACGAAAAATYAAAAGCACATCAGAATCCTGTGCACATGCAGAAATCATTAATGTGTAGCAAAATAAACACCATTATTACTCCCTTCTGGTATTGCTTTATTATTATATTTTCTAAATGTAAGTCAGGAGATTAAACAACTGAATACAGACATGTTGATTTCAATGTCAAGTTTACCCTCTGCAGAATAGAAAACCCAGAAAATTCTCTCTGTGTGAAGAATCACCGTATCATGCAGTAAAGGTTTTTCATAGTTTCTGCCTATTTGTAATAAAATAAATATATCAGTGAACAGTGGAAAGCCTCAGCATACTTCACTTCACAGCACCTCTCATACTTCACAGCAACCTCTCATACTTCACTGATTCAATTATTTGGTCCCACTAACCATAAGGACTTCTGTTTTCCCACTCATGCCTACAGGATCGAGGATTTCAGGAGTGAAGTCACATTTATTTTRTACACATACATAAATATGTACAATGTATATATGTTGTTTTTAAGACCCCAAATAACATAGAGATGGGGATCCATCCTTGCTACCTTTTTTTACCTTCTTTACTCCTATTTACCATGTCATGATTGACCTGATATTTCACATTGAAAAAGCAGATTAAAATCTGCAAGACCAACATTAGGTTAATGAATATTACAAAGATTTATAAATCAGGTGAGATTTGTAGACAAAAATATTTCATTAGAAAAAAAGTTGCAAAGAAAGTAGACGCTTTTRTGTTCAACAGCCCTTTCCAAGTCTGAAACAGAAACATTGGAATCATTATTGCCACAGTGGTTGCTGCTACTGATACACAAAAGACTACTACTACTGCTCTATATAAAATGTTTTAAAATATTATGTCTGAGATCACTGTTGTATTACAAAGCAGAGCTTGCATTTCTTTGGGTTTGTTAATGAGAAAAGTCAATTTTCACTGAATAATCAGCTCTGTTTCATTAAACAGGCCTTTAGTTATTTTGTGTTAACAATTTTTATACTGGGAAGGTGAAGAGAAAACATTGGTCATTTTATACATGGGCAGCATGGCTATCATATAAAGCTAAACAGTTTTTAATGTTATTTTTATTGCATTTATGTTGTGATAGCTGTTATGTGTTCAAGTCAGAATTGTCGTYATGCTGAGCCAGCTAGCAAGGAGAGCACCCTGCTCTCCTAAGATTAGAAATGTAACTAGATCTTCTGAAATAAAATTAGGTCACATAGAGGCCAGGTTTCAGTAATATGGGAATGGCTTCCTTCCTGCACCTGCACCTTCTTTGCCTCTGCTAGCCTGGAGAAAACCCAGAGGCTGCTGAAGCAAGAAATATTGGTTGGCTGATCACTTGGTTTTATCCTGTTCTGCTTATTGAACTCTTTAGGTTGAAGATGAGCAATGCTTTCCTGGAAGACTCGAGAATATCACTTTACCACAAATTAAACATCTGTTAGCAACAGAAGAGCTGATCATTATGAGGAACACTTTGTGCCCTCTGCCTTTGGAGCTAACTAGAACAGACCCAGCAATGGCTTACAAATGATCGAAAGCCTTTGCTATCAGGAGCATGGTGACCCAGTCTGAGCTCTCCAAAAGCAGCAGCCCAGGTCTGTGGCTGCAGGGAGTGTTTGTTCGAGCCTGGTGTTAACAATGGAGRACAATGGAAAAGACACCTCGGCAGTGTGAACTGTGGGTTATCTGCTCTACATGGTGGCAGAGCCTGAAGGGGAGGTGGAAAGACTGAGGAGTGTGGAGGGGTGAGAAATAAACTATCCCTTCCACCCCTGAGASAAATATGGTGAATGCAAACTTGGCGCAGATGGGAGCAGTCCCAAACAGCATGCTGAAGGAGGAGACCTGAAGATCAGACTGAAGGAGGAGCCCTGAAAGATGGTGGGGAATGGAGACTGGTCCCTACTCAGGAAGGCAGAAGAATTCCCTCCCAGCCTCCCTTGCCTTCTCAGGAGCCTTTAGAAAAAAAGTTGTGGAACTGAGGGTCAAGCAGATGAGGGTGGAGAAGAAGGTCTGACTGAGGGGTCTCCCTGAGTAGAGCAGGGGAACACATGAATCTTTACTGCAGGAAACAAATAGTGACAGTGGGTGATTACCTCCTGAGGGGAACKGAGGGCCTTCTGTACTGACCAGACCAACCCTCTGGGGCGGTCTGCTGCCTCTCCAGGGTAAGGGGTGTTACTAGGAGATTCCCTGAAGTAATCCAGCCCACTGGTTACTATCCACAGCTGGAGGTACAGGTTGTCAGTGGTGACACTGATGGGACAAATGTCAGGGTAAAAATAACCCCAGGCCACAACAGCCCCTGCAGCAGGACAGGTTGGGGCCAAGTGTCTAGAAAACTGCCGGTGAAAAAGAACCTGGGAGTCATAGTGAACAGTGTCTGGACACAAGCCAGCTGTGGTCAAGAAGGCCAATGTCATCCTGGCTTTTGACTGCAATAGTGAGGCAGTAGGAGCAGGTAAGGGATTCTTTCCCTGTGTTGAACACGAGTGGGGCCACGCCTTGAATTCTGTGTCCAGTTCTGGGCCCCTCAAGTCCACATGGATATTGAGGGCTGGAGCTAGTTCAGAGAAGGGAATGGAGATGGGAAAGTGCCTGGAAGACAAGTCTGCTAGAGGAAGAAAAGAAGGGTCAGGGGTGAYCTTATTGCTCTCCATAATTATCTGGAAGGACATTGTAGCAGGTGAGGATTTATTGCTTCTCCTGGCTAACTGCAGAGAGGACAAGAGGATATAGTCTCAAGATGGGCCAGGGGAGTTTTAGGTCAGACATTAGGAGAAAATTCTTCATGGAAAGGGTGATTAGACCTTGGACTAGGCTGCCCAGAGAGGTGGTGAAGTCACTATCCCTGGAGGTGTTCAAGGGAAGAATGGAMATGGCACTGAATGCTCTGGTTATGTTGACAAGGTGGTATTCGATCACAGGTTGGACTCAATGATCTCAGAGGTAATTTTTAACCTAATGGATTCTGTGATTCTGATAAATCATTATAGGTTTATGTTCTGAAATATCCAGAACAATGTCACTTCTCATTAGTTTTATGTATGTCCTTAATTATTCTGATAATGAATTTAGAAGCTCAATGCCAACATTTCAAAGTAGTTAACAGCAATAAACGAGGTGCCATGAAAGAGATCCACGGATTGCTGTGGCTTTGTTTGTAAAGCATAAGTGCCTGGGGAAAGATGAATTAAATTATTTAGAGCTCCTCCTGCTGGAAATTACAATTCCCTGCAGTCATGGGGTGTATCCAGTCTTCCTCCTTTCAGACTGGTTAAAGTGTGAGCATGAAGTTAGGGGMAAATTTTGACAGAATCATGCTGATCCATTCAGCAAGGTTTGGTAAATGTGAAGAACCAATTTTTGATTTTGTCACTAACATGAACAACACAGTTTTCCAGGTGTGCAGTCCTTTTCTCTATTTACTGAGAGTTCCTGCTCTTGCAAAAAACTGGTGCAAACACCAATACATTGGTTATTTACTGCAAATGAGTACCTGAGCTGTAGGGACACCTCCATTCATTATGCTATTTCCATCAAAGCCCAGCTTCTCAGTCCGCTGAGATCTGCTCTTCTGGCTAACAGCTTAGTCCCAGGTGTGCCTCTGATCTTTCAGACAGTATTTTGCTGTAGGCAATGTGGATTAGAAAAAAAGAATTTGAAAAAAACTAATTAGAGAAAACCCATTTCCAGCTCACTTTTGTAAAGATGAAAATGCCAAGATAAGTTGTATTTTAATTAAAAAAAAAATAAAGGAGTATATTAGGGTTTCTTTGAAATGCAACAGTTTTTTAAACTCCTAGATGTTTCATTGATTTGCAGATCTGTTCCAAGCATTCACTCTGTGAAACAAACCACAAAGGTATTAGAACCGCAGTGAACAAGGAGAGAATCTAAAAGGAAGAAGACATTTCAAAGGGGACCATTAGTCTGCCCACCTTCTCAAGAGAGAAACTGGTTGAATCTCTGATCTGTGTTTTTTGAAGTTTTGTTTTCAGTTTCAAGGGGGTTCAGAAGAGAGAAATTAGACATTCATCTTAGTGAACAATAACTACAAAAAAAATTTCAGTCTTATTTTTTATTTCTAGTATAATGACAYTTAGCTGTGAAAATCAGACTGGGGTCCCTTGTAGCTGCTGGGCATTTGTATCACCAAAGCAAACTTTAGAGCTGTGCAGCACTTAATGTCTCAGCAAAAGTAATAATAGTATTATACCYAGCCAGGGAAGACAAATGGAACAGTGATTATTTATGGGCACAGTTTACAACTAAAATTTTCACATATCTTAATTCTGCTTTTATTAGAAAGAGTAAGCAACAATTCAGAAAATCACTGGCAAGAAGAAAAGCAACTGGCTCCAGCCAAATCAAGGGCCCATCCTGCAATATATCCTGTTTCAGAGTAGCTAGTCACTTGTAAATGGGGAAGTGTATAATGAATAAGTGTAAAAATGCCCACCCAGAGTATTTTTCTGGTCTTCAATAATTCAACTCAGAGATTTCCTAAAGTGGTGCCATAGTGTTCATAGACTGTGGATTATTCTTTCATAAAGCTGTCAGGGCTTTTTTTTTTTTTTTTTTTTTTTTTTTTTTTTTTTTTTTTTTTTTTTTTTTTTTTTTTTTTTTCTTTTTTTTTTGACACACATAAGCTTGAAGCACCCAAACCATTCTGAAGCAAGGAATGCCACATGCATGCTACCTACCCAGAGCAGTGAAAGGAAGTGTTTTTACAAAGACACTTGAAAGAGAGTAAGGTCATGTGTTGGAAAGAGGTGTGAAGCAGGCAAATAAGTGGGAARTCTTTAATGGTATAGCAGCTTCCCGGATAATCAGACTGTGAGTAGGTGGTAACAAAACAAGCACTTGCACTGACTGACTGCAAAGCTTTGTAGATCTCTACATTTTTCCCGTGGGGTTAAACCCAAGCTTTTTGTGGTTTTCTGTGTATGGCATTGCTACAAAATGAGGAGGAAGCACAGGAAGTGGACTGTGTTTCCAGCGATCGCCCCTGATGTTGTCTTTTCTATAACATGATCCTCTCTGGAGTTTGTAATTTCAGATTTAGCTGGGCTGACTCAGTCACTTCACAACACTGCAACTCTCAGGCAGGAAGAATCTGTGGAGAAACTTGTGAGAGGGCTATTCCCCTCCAGCAAATATAAACTTCTACTTGTGTCATTCCTGCTGGTTTTGTTGGAGTGGAAAAAAAATCTTCTAGGCATCAAGGGCAGAAAGGCAAGTGGAAATACCTGTTAGGGTCAGACTCCTCTCTGTTCACACTCCAAGCTGGAATGTACCTGTGTGCATTTTTTCCACAGGTCTATTTAAAGCATGCAGAATGTTTAAAATGGCTACACAATGATTTAGTGCTGAAAAATTTGAAGTCAGTCAAAATGATAGCAAGATGGGGATCTTTCCTGACAGCTGTAGGAACAACCAGCACTCTCTCTTTGTTCCGCTTTACAACTCCTTCCAATACTGTCAACATCATKGTTGTAGCTGGGATTTTTCTTCTAAACGACTTAATTTGTGATCTAAAACATCCCTAATAAGTTTAATGCACATTGSAAAGGAATGGGAGACAGTAGGCTTAATGCTATATGCTGCTTCTCACACACTGCAGGAGTGGGAAGCCGCAGCATGGTTTATGATCAAGGTCAGTGAATGCAAGTAAACTCATTAAAGCATTTATGGGGGGCCTGGATAGATTAGATGCACTTCCTGACCTCTGCACTATACTTTCATTTCTCTGCAGATAAATAAATAAAAAGGCTTCACTGGAACCAGATATTTTCAGGCTGAGTATGATTATTAACATAATTATAATGAATGTATATACATTCATTATGTATATACATTGGTTGTTTTATTTTGTATTCTTTGTGTCATGTTTAGAAAACACATTAATGCATTTATTGCTTTTGAAAATGTATCTGCAGAATGTATATACAGTCTTTTGCTTSATTAATCCAGTGACACCTATGCTTTGGATACCTTAACATTAATTTTAAATACATCTAGCAGACACACTTTTATCCATTTTTCTTGAATAAACCCATGGGGTGGAAAGGGAAAAGGCTTTTGGTTGAGGATTGGTGGTTGTTTTTCTTTTTTTTAAATATTGTCTTCTTTCTGTTAATTTTAGCTTCATTATTGAGATGAATTGTAATGATGTTTAAAACCCTAGAGGCAAACTGGTTTAATTTGATTTCTTCTGGTAGATGAGAAAAAAAAATGTTAGGAGTTACAATCTTGTATTCCATACTCTTGGGCTTACATTTTAAATGTGTCTTTCAAATTAAAATTGATTTTTCCCTTTCGTTTGAAATAATTTWAAAAAAGCATATTTTATGAGAAAATGAATACCTTTGATATTTTTTGGAACAGATTGATAAGCATCCACATCTAGGATGATGAGAGGAGCAGTTTTTTCTTAACTGTTGATAAAAATCCACAGTATTTCACACTTGTTTCTATTTCTTTTAAAAAGAAGATAGCGTGAACAAACATCTGTGTAAAAACTTTCAGAGCTAATAYTTTTTTACGTCCTAAAGCATTTCTAAGTTACTCTCTGCTTTATGTAATGGAAACCATAATTTCCAGTGTAGTCTAAGCTACAAACTTGGACTTTTTAAAGTCCACAGAAATAAATGCAAAAACCTTACTTGCAGCTGATGGGGAGAACCAGAGAACTTCAAATCTAACCTATATCAGTTAGATTTAAAATATAACATGCTATACTATATTATACTGTATCACATATATGTGATACAGCTGTATCAGAGTTAAAAATATTTTATGGCTATCAAACCGTAGAATCATAGATTCACACACTGATCCATCAGGAGCATTGAATTCAATTGCTGGYGAAGAAGCCCACCATGTGCCTGAGAGCATTGTCCAGACTCTTCTTGAACTCTCAGTGCTGTGACCACTTCCTCGGGAGCCTGTTCCAGTGCCCAAACCCCCTCTGGGTGAAAAACATCTGACATTCAACCTAAACCTCTCCTGACTCAGCTTTAGGCCATTCCCTTGGGTCCTGTCACTGCCACCACAAAGCAGAGATCAGTGCCTGCCCCTCCTCTTCCCCCATGAGGAATTTGCAGACCCCAACAAGGTCTCCCCTCAGTCTCCTCCAGGCTGAAAGACCCTCAGCCACTCCTCACATGGCTTCTCCTGAAGGCCCTGCATCCTCATGACCTCCTTTGGAYACTCTGACAGTTCAACATCTTTGTTAAATTGTGGCACCCCAAACTGCCCCCAGCACTCGAGGTGAGGCTTCCCCAGTAAAAAAAAAGACAGGACAAACCCCGCCTTTGCCAAGCTGGTGGGTCTTGATGCCCCCCAGGTATGGTTGGCCCTCCTGGGCTGCCAGGGCACTGCTGACTCAAAAAGTACTGCTGTCCATAACCTCTTTTCTGAATATCTGTCTGAATTTATAAAGACCTGAATTTCTGACTTTGTGTCATAATTTCATACAGTGACTGGCATAGTTGGGTGTGTTTTGCTGTAAGGAAGGATAAAGGCTGAGAACATTGGGGTTGTTCCGCCTGGAAGACAGCTTTGTTGTGATCTAATTGTGGCCTTGTAGTCCCTGAAGGAATTCTACATGAAAGGAGGAGAAACACTATTTAAAAGGTCAAGTAGTGACAGGACAAGGGGAAATGACTTCACRCAGAAGGAGAGCAGATTTAGATCAGATATCAGGAGAAATCCTTTCCTGTGKTGGTGGTGAGGCCCAAGCACAGGTTGCCCAGAGAAGATGTGGATGACCCATCCCTGGAGGTGTTCAAGGCCAGGTTGGATGGGGCTSGTSACAACCTGATCTATCAGAAGGGGTTTTGGAACTGGATGACCTTTAAAGTCCTTTTCAATCCAAATCATTCCATGATACGAATTGTTCCTTTTTAATCTATATTAAAATGGAACTTGTGAGGCTTGAGCATCTACTTCTCCCTCACTTCTGTTTAAAATTTCAGTTCTCTTGCTAGTCTCATTATTAACAAATTGCTAATAATAATGGTGGAATAAGTAGAAAAAGGGGCTAAGGCAGTTGAAGTCTGAAAGCTTGCTGGTCAAACATACACTTTAACCATAATGAGTGCTAGAGAAGCCAAATTAAATATTTGTTTAATATAATAAATTAACTGGGGACAGACCTGTGTGTGCCAGGAAAAGACACTCTGGTACTTTTTACAGACCACAGCTCCTCCCTCAGCAAAAAAATTTATYAAAACTATTGTCCGAGTTGGGAAGGGAGCAGAGAATTTTATCAGTCKTCCCCAGTTAAGCTAAAACCTTAAGATTAGTGCTCCTACTTCCAGCCGAAAAGTGTTTTCAAATAACAAAAGAAGGCAGAACTCTGAATTATTTTTCTAAAGATTTCAAGGTACCATGTCCAGATATGTTTTTATCTAGGCCTTCTTTATTTTATATTATTAATTCTGAAAAAGAAATTTCCATGATTCTTCAGCAGTGACTTTTTGTGTTTATTCAGCTGCAATGCATGCAGCTAAACACACCTGTCAGTCTTAATTCATAGTGACCAAATGAACCCCATATATTACAGCAGTGTGCAACAAAAGTCACAGATGTGCTCACAGACATTAGTTTGCATCACAGGTCCCCAGCCCATGGAAGCCCAGAGTTTGATCTGGAAGCTYCAGCCCATTGCAAGTAATTCTGTATACTTTTGCAATAATGGGTCAGTGTCAAGGAGTGAAAGATAATTTTAATTGCTTTTTCTGGGTCTGTTGAAAACCTGACTTTACAGCAGCTTTTCAAAACAGTTTGCAGAGACAACCTGAACAAACAACTATTTATAAATGTATGTCTGTATGACAGCACGATTACCCCGTTTTTTTCACTGATGCCGCCTGCAAACCTGGCTTCATTTTTTTTTCCTTCTCTGTCCACCATTGAGGATGTGAAGCCCTGAGTATTTATACACTATTGTCCCAAAGATATCAAAAGGTCACAGACTTAAAAGTTCTAAATTTTCTCATTTTTCATAAAAAGGCTGCAACTGGTGAACTTTTGGTGAGGAGAACCAAGCTGAATTCAGGGTCTGCCTTGACACACTCTTCTCCTTTAACATATTTTGTCATTCCAAAAATACATTTCTATTACAAATAATCCTCAGGAACAACTCTGAGCATCTAATAAATATCAAACTACTTCAGCATTGATATTATTTGTTTCTATACATTCTCTATGGGACTCTTTGGGCAAATTAAAATTTGTCATATTTTGAACAGCAACTTGACTGAAACATGTCATTTTCTCTTTGATATACAGTAGGTGGAATATGTGTAAAACCAGAAGCCAGAGAGTGTGCTCAGCCTACTACATCTCTGAACTTTTTCTTATTCTTATTGCTGAGCCTGTAGCCATAGTGAGCTTTTAATACTACAAGTTGCAACTAACTGGTATGAGACTTCCAGAAAAAATAAATTAGTTGGGTTTTTCTCCCAGAGACAGCAGCTTTTCAAATCTTGCTTTATCATCCATTCTGCTGGTATTTTTATCTGACCAGGGATGACATACCTGTGCAGGCTTTTCTTTTTATCCCCTTTTATATTTCAAGCTTTTTTTTCTGTCTCAGACCTGTCACTGACAATCCTTTTGTGTTTTTCTTGGTGCCTCAGAGGTTTAATGGTCCAGCACAATAGCTGAACACTTAGAAATTTCTTCTGTACCTCTGCAAAGATTGCTTCAGTGAGGGCCATCGAGCTGTCACTATGAAAAGCGAGAGACCCCTGTGGTTAAACTGTCTCTAGTGTTTTTGGTTCTGAAAATGACAGCAGAATGGCTAAATGTATTTCTTTCAACCACACAGTTACCTTATAGATGGATATGGTCTTTTTGGGGGYATGTAATGGGGTGAAGATGTGCTAGGAAGTTGGCCAATTCCCCTTATTTTACTACTGGYGATTTGTTTGATGAAGGGCTGGATAGTAAACAACTTGAAAAAATCAATTGCTGGCAAGCCTATTAATGTGAAATACTTAAATATCTYATAGAAGTATGTAATTTAAACACAATTAAGCATTTATGAAGTGTTAAATGTCAATGAATGATTGATGGAGCATTCAGTAATTGAGGAGAAATCTTGGGGCTACTGTGATCATCACAAATAAAATGTTTGGGGATTTTGGGGCATTTAAAAGGCATTTTTCCATACAGTTTCCTGTGAAGTAAATAGTCTTATTTTGATATTAATATAGGGCCTTCTCCTGCAAATTGTTCTATGAACAGTCTGCTTAATGTAATGGGTCTATTCAAAAAGATATGTGCTCCTTGTAACAGTAAAACTTGGCAAGTTATGGACATTCATCATCTTGAAAAGTAATGATGACTTTATTTTATGCAACTATCTTTTTCCTTCAGTCATGTGATCATAGCAAATTTCTCAGCTGTGAGAAAGATTGCTTGAATTTTTTGTTCCTCAGATGATATTAAGTTGCAATATTTCTTTTGTTATTTTGGAGAAGCTTATTTTGTCTAAGCCTGGTTATTGATGTTTTCACATAATTTGTTGCTCAACTATAATGATTTCTTTTTTGTTGTTTTAGAGGGACTTATTTATAATGTTATATCTTTCAATCTTAAAAGATATCCTCATTACAAATCTACATTTGTACATAATAGGTATAAGGGGATTTTTTGTAATAGTATGAAAAAGTCTCCTTTTCTGTGTGTTTTCACTTGTCACCCTGCTAACATGTAATAGTTTCCTAAGAAACTTAACAGCAGACACACATATTGCAGGTTGTGTAAGATGAAGAGAGTCTGCGATCTTGAAAGAATGAAGAGGTGGTACTTTAATGTTCTTTGGATGAAGATCAAATTAATTCTAATTATCTAGCCTTATCCTTTAATTTTCTCTAACATGAAAAAGGTGAAGGTGCTGTAAGGAGGTGGTGGGTTTATGAAAAATATTCAGGYGGAAAAATAATGTTTTGTGATTACATATTGGGACATAAGAATTTTCTGTCTCAGTGCTGATTGGAGATTTCTACCATGTAACTACTAGAGGTCTGAGATGAGCTGTACCATTTTCCTCATATTTTTTGCCTGATGTGGGCTGAAAGTTGTCCACAGGAATTAGTCCTATCTATGGCAACTTCTGTGCACTTCTAATAAGGATTACTTTACTTATCTTTGGTCACAGCTTACAAGTTTGAAGGAAGAATAGCTTTTCATTTATCTGTTGTTTATTGTGCTTGACAGCCCATGTGCTGCCTTAAACAGTCAGTAGATAGTTTATGGGTAAATGGCACAAGAGTGAGCAACTAAAGTTTTTGCAGTGCCCTAATCACTCTTATTTCTGGTGGTGGGCTGATCAAATGGAATTCTCAGCTCCAGGATAAAATCTCATTTAATGGATCTCTGCTTAGAAATTACTTCCTGTTCCTTTCTTTCCCTCTCACTCAGGAAAATTATAAGTTTTTCAACTCTTTACCTCGACATTTACTATCTACACTGAACAAATGAAGCACATTGGAAGGATTTGGAGAATAAGGCTGTGTGTGGTAGGAGCGAGGGCATGAGAAYTCTACTCGCATGGCAGTGTTGAGCCTATGGAGGTACTGATGGAAAACAGTGGGAAATAAATGATCATGTCTGCAAGCTGGGGAAACAACTGATAAGARTGAAGTGTTGTCACCTTCAGCAGATTCACAGACTGAGTCACGCAGATTGATACTGTGGCTATTGAAACCCTGCACAGTAACTAGCATTGGTGGAGACAAGCCAAGGTTTCTGAGACTCATTTGAACTCTGAGCAGCGACCAACATTCTGCATGTAAGGACTACAACTAGCTGTAATCTTCACAGCAACAGTGAACGCTGAGGTACTTGGCAGACAAGTAGCTGCACGCATTCAGAGGCACACAGAGCTGTCAGAAGGGGAAAGAAGATTTTAACAGATTTGGTGAGCGTCCTGTATTGATTAACTGATGTGTCTGGCCCCTGAGAATCATTTCTTCTTTTTTGTCTGAGCAGCTTGACAAACCTACAAAATTGGAGATTTTTTTTTTTTTTTTTTTTTTTTTTTTTTTTTTTTTTTTTTTTTTTTTTTTTTTTTTTTTTTTTTTTTTTTTTTTTTTTGTTCTTTTATGGTCATTTGAAAATTGCTGTCATACCATTGGGATCCAAACCATGTGTTGTAAAGCAGCTGAAGTGTAAAGTCATATGAGAAAATCTGGTGAAGCAGACCTTCTATTTTTCTGCCCACTCCAAAAGGGTGTTCATGGTTTTTGAAAGTGCATGCTGCTGGGAATGCTGTTGAGAGAAGGCTGGATGGTTTAGGTGGCTGATATGGCTTCTTGTTGATTAGCTGGCCACAGAAGAAAACATTGGACTAGTAGGTTTCACTCAAGCTGCTCTTTGGGACATTTCAGACTGRAAAGGAATGAAATACTTAGCTCCTGCTTATGTCTCTGCTCTGACAAATAATGGTAAAAGACATTTGATGCCAAAATTTTGAAAGGTGACCTTAGAAATTTAGAAACCTGCCTGTATTCACTTTTCTTGAGTAGTGGTATTATCAGGTCAATGGAGTTTGACTTTGCTCCCACAAAACCTATCACATGCAAATGATTCTGCCAGGAAAGTTCAACATGCAATCTTATGTGTACTGAGAAAGAAGGACCTTTCAAAATGTAATACAGAGTTACACTTTGATCAAGATAAGTTCATGTGTCAACCTCAAGAGGTTTCTTT
>NW_026623312.1:1204841-1253963 GCF_030028575.1 Malurus melanocephalus | reverse complement strand
TTTTTTTTTAACACACTGTGAGTAGGAAGCAGGCCAGATACACTGTATAGCCAAAGGCAGGTAAAATATAAGAGAAAGACCAGGCCAGACCAAAAAAGAGAAATTTTTTTTTTACACCTCTGTTTCTTCTTGAAAGACCTTAGTTTCTGCACCAAAACCGTTTCTTTTGCAGGTGTGCTGGGACATCAAATATYTTCAAATTGGATTGTTAAGTGAACCAGTGTAGAATAAGCCACTAAAGTGTGTAGCTAAAACAATGTGAATTTGTTGAGAATTTTAGGGACCTCAAAACCCAAGTAGCTAAGCTAGCAAGCTGTAATATGTAGTCTCATTATTAAAGCTGCATTAGTGCCAGAGAATTAGAAGATGATTAATGCAATGCTAGTTTTTGCGKGAGATTCCAGGAGACATCACAGTAATGACAGACTACTTGTACAAAATATATTGCTTGCCATTCTTCTGTAATAAAAATATTATTCATATGAATAAATAATAGACACAAAGGAAGAGTTAAGCAGATTTTGCTCTGGAAAATCTATTATAGTTCTTTGARGAAGATTGTAAGCACATACACAGGGGACCTTCAGCAGTTGATATGCTCTGCTTGGATTTCTAGAAGTTATTTGACAAGATCCCTTCTCAAAGGGTGTTATAGCAATTCATCTGTCATGGTGCAAAGGGTAAGGCCATCATATTTTTAAATAACTGACTTAGAAGATTTGAAAGAAGAGAGTTGGAATAAYTGGTCAGTATCCTCAAAGAGGGAAATTTGGCAGTAGAGCCTGACACAATATACATTGGGCCGAATAAATAATCAGGAAAAAGGCATGAACAGGGAGAGGACAAAGTTTACTGATGACAGCAAATGAATCAGTGAAGTAAATAAAAAGGCTGACTTTGAAGATACATGCAGGCAATGTGGAATAAAATGGCAAATTACTTTTCCAAGTGATAAACAGGAGTGCAAACAGTGTGTAGGAGATTTTTAGGAAAAAATAGGCAGATCATTGTCACTCAAGATTATAAAGCTATAGCACATATATGCCTTGAAAAACTCTGTACAGTTTTTGTTACCTCTTCTAAGAAATGGTAAATAATAAAATAGAAGAGCTACACAAAAATTTTATGGAAGACCTAAAGATATGGAATTGCTTCTGTATGAGAAGAGATAGGAATAGAGTAAGAATTTTCCTTGGGAAGAGGAAGGAAAAGGGTACTCAAGGATATTTTAAAACAAACTCATTACATCATAAGTGGAATCATTGTCAAACTTGCACTATGATTTGGGGACTTTTTTTTTTACTTACCCTTTGTACAAGGACCTGCCAAAAGCAGGTGACTATCATGCAGAAAATTAAAAACAGGAAGAGGTGGCTGTCTACAGAATGTGTAGTTAATCTGTGGAGATGCATATGTGGGCTCCAGAGAAAACTGGACAAGTTTTTCAAAGATGAATTATTAATTTATTATTAATAGAGGGACACTCTTCTTATTAAAAAATGACCAAACAGCAATTTTTTAGGGTGTTGGGTGGACTGATTAATGYTTGCTCTCTTTTGGAAATATTTTATGGCAGGATATTTAACACATTCAAGAAAGTCATACTGGAGGAATTCTTTTCTTTTTTGCTTAATGTATAATTTAAAAGCAAAGCAACCAATTGATKAAGTTTGCTGGGGTAGTTAATCAGTCTTTTGCTTAAGTTGGTCCCTCAGCAAAACAATCGATCTTCCGATGAAACTCCTCTTGAAGCTTGGGAAGAAAAATAGCAAAAGAGCTAGGTGAAGCCTTTAAATACCTCAATAGGGTGGGTCATGTAAACAGGAAAAAGAAAACATTCATGGAAGCTTAGAGGACAARCTTCCTAGCTGCCAGAAAACCAGGAAAGGGCAGCAGTAGCAGTGCAGCTTGCTTCCATGCTGTCCCCTCAATTTCCTGAAGGCATGGTGGTATGTAATCTACAATTTATCTACCTAAAAATTATACATGGAACACATTAGGCATCCACTGGGACTGCTGAGAAAGGAGTCTGACCCAGTCATCACAGTTATTCGTGCAAACAGTAGCTGTCATACACGATTAGATTACCTGTCAGACAGGTCTGATGAATTACCATGCTTGCATCTTACTCAGAGCACTGCTTACTTATGCACAAATACTGGGCACATTCTGTTGGTTGTATATGAAATAGATATGAATGGAACCAGTTATCRCAAAATTACTTGCTAAAAATGATGTTAATAATCTTTTAAATGTGAATGTTTGGTCACATAAAAAGTAGCTTCTTAATAAACACTGAGATTTGAATTACTCAGCTATCACAATGCAAATTTTTAGTTAGGTCTGACTAGAAAACATTCAATAATTTCTCTTCACTTTTTTCAGAGAAAAACTTCCTGATAATTACACATTATTGACACAAGCATTTGTATATTTTCCTCAAAACATGAGAGATTAATACCATAATTTGGTATTGTTATAATTTAAATTCTAAAAATATTAAAATGAGAGTGAGTTGAGTGGCATTTTTATCTCTAAAAATTTTCAGTGCTGTATTTTTGAACATCACTTCTTGCTGCTTATTTCCTCTGAATAAACATTGATTCAGTCAGTGCCAACTCTTCTGTAAAAACAAAACAAGAATTCATAGTGCAGAAAAATAGGAACCAGATAGGAAGGACATGGCCCAGTTTTCCTAAAATTAGCTTACCTATGCAGTATATATATATGTGTGTGTATGTGTGTGTGTGTGTGTGTGTGTGTGTTTGTGTATGTGTGTGTATGTGCATGCACATCTGATTTCAAGAACTTTAAAGAGAAACTTATGTTTTCTTAATTCTGAACATTAGAAACAAGTTTTATACCTTATAGGTATCACAGGACCATTTTACTGCGCTACGGTGAGTCCTGAATGTGATTAAGCTCCCCACATTTGTGTTATAGAAGTGGCATTTAAATTGAAGAATGATGTGTCATCTGATCTCTTTGTACATCCAGGTTCCTAATCTGAACATATAGACATTTGGTCACAGACCAGAAATATCTCCTCTGCCAGATTCACGGGCTTAATGCATTTGCATGAAGCTTTTCTGTACAGAACAGACATTTATTGTATGATTATTTGTATTACTCGTCTATGTCTCTTGAAGAGTTAAGGTTGACTCTGGTGTGTCTACCTAGGGAGATTTCAAGCAGGAAAAGGCTTTTTGGAGAGATATGTTCATCCCTCTTAAAAGGGATGGGGACCGCTGTGACTTAGAATAGTTTTGCTGCAGATCAGGCAAGGAGTTCTGCCTGTGCTTGTCGTGGTGTAACATCTTATTCCCTAAATGTCAGACTATCTCTGGAGAACGGCATTTCAAAGCTTCGAATTGGCCTCTCAAGGGAAATTTCATGCCATAGGAAAGCTTGAATATTGACTCTGGAAAAAAAAAAAAAAAAAAANCATGTTGAATTTTTCCACAGAAGGAACTATTCTGGCTTCATTTTTAAGAAAACAACATTGAACACACATAAAAGCATCCAGTCCCAGTAGCTGGCACATTTTGACTGAATGTGTCTTCCAGGAATTCTACAATGTAAAATTGCCACCAGAGTGTATGGCAGGGTGGTGGAAAGCCCTGAGGGAACATCTCAAGTGTCAGATTTCARGACTGCAGACTCCTTTCCTCCTTCTGCCAGACCTCCTTCTCTATCTGAAACAAACACTTCAGATAGAGAAGAAGGCTCTTGGGGSTCTTGGCTTTGGGACTCTGGGATCCCTGGAGAGCCCAGCTGGGAGCTCATCTACATGGTCAGGCCTCTTTGCAACCTAATAACTGAGATGGCACAAAGCAGGCAGGCATCCTGTGGAAAATGAAGTGCCTCTGTGAAAGCTTCTGGGTTTAGTGTTTCTATATTTTTCAGTGAAAAACTGTTTGCTTGGAAATGTCTTGACCAGCTTCGTCTGGGGGCTATAGTTTGAGTGAATTAGACATGTACCATGAGAAATGACAACAGATCACAGGGCTGGAATGGGAAGAGGAAAACTGCTGATGGGAGAACAACTGTAACAAGGAATTCAAATAATGTTTTCCATGTTTCTGTTTGTTTTGGTTTGTTTTTGTTTTTTTGTTTTTTTAATAATGCAGTTTATGGTCCTTTTCTCTATTTTCCTGCATGCAATTTTTAATCACAGTTCATTGCTGTAAAGCAGACAAACCATGAGTTATGGTCTAGATCTTGGTTTATTTTGTGAATTTTTTCAGTCAGGCAAGATTTTGGATTGGGTAGTACATATTTAGAGAACATTATTAGCAGTTCATATTTTAAAAAAATGCATTAAATGAAAATGTATTTCCAAAATAATACCAAATTACAATCAAATGTTTCTATATAAAAGTAGAAGCATGATTATGAACAACATCATGGAAAACCTTATTAGGAGGCTGCATAAAGAAACAGCTGCATAACTCCTTTGGGGGTTTGTGTCAGAATTTCCCTTGAAAACATTGTCCTGCATGTTTTGATATCAGCTGGCCCGAATACTTTCTCAGCAATATGCAATATGGTAGGAGATACAGGTCCTCAGAAAAAAAAAAAAAAAAAAAGAAAGAAAAATCTGGGCACCTGGACAGACAGCTCTATTTGAAAATTAGCAATTAGGTAAGCTGTCTGCTTAAAAGCTCAAGTTTTGAATCTGTGCACACTAATTACAATTTTGAAGGAGAAATAACTTTAGGCTGTCTTGCTTGGATAAAAATTTGGAGTAGTTGATAGAATAATTACCTTAAAATGGTTAATCTATTGCAGGTGTGCATGTATTTGAGCATATTTTGTTTACTCAGCAGAGTTCATCCAGCTTATAAACACTGCTGGCTCACAGCTTGCAGGCTCCAGCTCCAATATGGGTTAACAGCATGGATTTTATTATGAGCTTTCTTGGCAGCAAGCAGGTAAAAGCAAAACTTCAAAGCCATTTTCCTTTGTTGGGAGAACCCCCTGAAGGAATTGAAAGGAAGTGRCGCTGTCCGTCTGACACAGTTACAGTCAGCCAGCAGTCTGGTGTCTCAGCAATTCGGACTGCAGTCACTCAGGAATSTGTTTCATGCCTCGAGGGCTAAAAAATAATCTGTGTGATGTACAGCAATAGCTGAGTGGTTTAACAAAAGGATTAAATGCACTTAAAGCATGTAGGGGTTCATATGGATTGTGTGTCACTCACACAGCACCTACAAAACAGGAAAAGCAGAGCAGATGCTTCTGTAAGGAGAGGCTTGGATTTTTTTCCCCCWAAAATCTTCTACATTATCTATGTTTATAAAATATACTACAATATAGAGTCTGGTTAAGTTCCAGCTAATGGTATTTGGTATAAAAGTAAAGTTATCTGACTTTAAAGAAATCCAAAACTCTGTGTGACTACATCTCTAGGTGTCATTTGACCAAAGAAGCCATTTGACCTATTTTAAGATGTTTCAGTGCTGAAAGGAAATGAGCTGACTGTTAAAGGCATTATGCCTGGCAGAATGACCAGCCCAGTTCTGCTGCTAACCCATGAAATAGTGACATGGTCATCATGACAGACATTCCTAGCAATGCTGAATATGCTGTGAGGCTGGACACACTTGGCATTTACCTTGGTAGTGAAATATAACCCTGGCTGACCAGAGATGCCTTCAGCAGCCTCTGGTGGCAGGGCTCTGACAAGAGCTCCATTTACTTAAAAGCTGCTCTTTTCCCAGCAGAGTCTTCACGAGAGGAAGACAGCAGCAGTGCTCTTTTTTCAGCAGAGAATCCTTTAGGGGGATGACCTTAAGCAACAAGAAAAACAAAAAACTGAAACACACTGCTCTTCATGTGTCAGGATTCTCCCCAGATGCTGGAAGGGTTTACTCTGCTGCATAGTACTTCTTTCTGCACCATTACAAAGGGCTTATTTGTCGTTGTCAGTGTCTTTTGTGCTGTGATGGGCTCCTCTGAAAATTCATAACTATGTAACTGTTTCCCTAGACTGATTTTTACAAAACACAGTTTTGAAAAATACAGGCTCAAAGGTATAAAATAGAAAAAAAATCCACTCTTTTTAGTTGCCTAATAATGCCACATGAATATTACATATAAAGTAGAGTCTGGATTATACAAAACTTTTTGAGAATATGCATGCAAAAAGTAAAACTGTTAGAGAGAAATACATACTTTAGGTTTCTCAGAGTGTCTRTGCATGCATATATGTCCACTGTCCCTTATTTCTTCCTATTTTTATTCCTTGATATAATGCTCAATCTTCACTCTTGATTTCTACTGAATTTCTGAAAAGCCATTGAAGTTACCATTTTCTCTCATTTATGCAGGACTAAMCCAAAGACACAAGAATTCATAACTGCCAGTTCATTGTCATTAGCTTCACCCCACACCTGAGGGTCTGGAGGCAGAGGYTGAAGGTCTTTACACACATTAGAAGTTCACAAAGGATTGTATCCATCCACCTACATTTGATTYCTTGTGAGACAACCAGCTTTACTCTGAACGAAGTGATGTCAGAAGATGAATAGTTCTATTAGATGAAAGTTGTCCTGCATTTAATTAACTTTACTGAAGCCAAAGTAARGTGCTGAACTGGCATGACCTCAAGACCTCTGTATGCAGAGAGGCTTGTTCTGAGATAACCTGGTTATCTTCCCACTGTACCAGGTACTCAGCCAGGCAAATTAATATAGCATTGATTGAAGCACAGCTGGGATACAGATTCCTAACACTTTTTGCCTGATGACCTCCTTGTAAAATGAAACGTGTCTTTTGATTCCCTTTAGCTTAGACCTCTCTTTCTTCCCTGAGTGTAAYGAAGACCGTCTCATAGTTTTCAAGACCATGTTTAACTGAGAATCTTTTAGAAGTGAACTTTTCAAATTTAAAAATAAAAAGTACAAGATTTTTAGAAGAGAGAAATAAAATACCCTTTCCTTATCATCCTCTTCCTTGTGAAAACAGAATACTTAGGAATTTTGAAAATCTAATCACTTAGACTAATTATAAACAGYTGAAGTTTTTCATTCTTAAAAAAGAGACTGGTCTGTCTTTATTCATTTGTTGATGCTATAGATACRCTTGTCTTGAAAATTTCCTCATACTTATTTGAACAGGGAAAATTTACATTTTAACTGAAAAAGTTATGTGATAAATTAATTTGCTCTCTCAGCAAAATCTCAGAGAAGTAATAGGTGGTTTAGAATCCCTGGTACAAAATCTCGTAGGAACYTCCTAAGGTTTCTAGGTTTCTGCCACTAAACCAGACACTGCTCTCTCAAAAATTAATTAAATCTGCTGAGATGGAAAACCATGAAATAAAAAAAAAAAATCAGCTACTTTTGTGACATTTTAATAATATCTTTGTGACAGATTAATAATATCTTTGCCTGGTTCAGCAATGACAAAAAAAAAGTGATCCAGGACACTTAAAAAGTTCTTTCACTTTGAAAATTCCAAGTTGGAACTCTTAGGTGTTTCCAAAAGGAAATATTTTTTAGTCCTTTTTTCTTTTTCTTCAGAGAACTTGTAGCGAATGTTAACCTTTTGCACAATTTCCCACCATAGCTTGAACTACCCTGCATGAATGCCAGTTATGCAGAGCACTTTCATAAGTGTTACCTGTCTAATGTTCATGCAAATATTACCCATCTAATGCATTTCTGGGGGTTCAGAAACCCACAGACTTTAAAGCAAAGTGTATGAAAATGTCACTGGAAATCACGTTTTTACAGGGAGAGTAAATTTGGGATGAGCATGTGAAGAAGCAAATTGTAAAAAGCAAAGCAATAMAAGGAAAGTTGAGCAGTGCCAGGTTGGAATATGAGAATCAGAAAGAAACTGTCAGATGCAGGAATTGAGGCTTGTTTTGAAAAAGAGAGAGTAAGAAAAAAGTGCTTTCTGGCAAAGCTTGTTTGTATGAATGAATTTGCTTAATTTGGCAAGCAGATTAAAGCAGTTTTGCAGAACTCAAAAATCTGCACTGGCGACTTGAACCATCTTCTAACAATCATGTTTGAATGAGCATAATATTGAAAAAAAATCTGTACATRAAGTTAATCTGAAGTCCTTACTGTTGCCAGTTTGGATATTTTTCTGGTTTGATGTGAAAATTGATATAATAATTTAAGTCATCAAAGAAGGTCTTGCTTTCACTATTCTATGAAGCTGTGAGGATGTAAGTCTCATCATTAGAGTATTGTTTATTATAATGTAATTTAAAATGTTCAATTTCATTCTATGGTTTTATAGGAGGAATGGTAATTCTTACCACCTTCAAGGCAAATTTTCTCTTCTACAAAATTGTTCTATGTATTTTATGGCAACATGATAGCATAATCCTTAAGATTCACAGAAATCACCRTGACTGATTGATTTATGCCATCTCTATTAAAAGGCCCAAGTGTAGTAACAGGGAAGTTAGCACCTGACTTTGAAAGATTTTGTGTGCTTATTGTTTGGGTCTTTAAAATGTCTTCAAGGCCAACTGTTTGCAATAAGCTTTCTGAAGAAATTTGAGTGTTCTGGCTTCATACATCTTGTCTGACTTCAAAACTTTTCTTATTAAATAAATTGTGCCTCCTTTCCTAAGTGAGGAAGGACATGCCCATATGGGCGATGTAAGAGCATGTGATGAGTTTACTTCTGCAATCTATAGAAAAATGCCCTTGGATCTGGAGAAAAAAACTTGGAAATAGTGAATAGCAGCCGATTGTGCCACTGGCTATTTCTCTCTTACACATGAAAATTAGTTGCAACGAAGGAAACTTTCAAAGCTGAGTGTATCACCGTAGTGGTCTCTCATTTAGTGTGTTTCCTGACCTGCTATAAAGATTTCTTACTTTCAAGGAAGGAAGAAATGACTGCTTCATGACTGAGATGATCATATTACAGTGACTTTTGACTGTAATCTTTCTCTATATATTTTTTCCCTGTAAATCCATGAGGCTGATAATAAGTCTGAATTAATGCAGCATTTTGGGGACTCATACTGAAATTCAACTTCAAATCAGAGCTAGGGCATAATGCTGTGGCAGAGCCTCACTGATGTCTTCTAAGTGTCTTGGATGAGATTCTGAGGCAAGAGATCAGTGGAATCAGGAACCATGTCCAGCTTGCCAAGGACTGTGAAAGCAGTTGGACCATATTTCTGCACTGAGACCAAATGTAAACAGATGGATTTCAAAAATTGCCRCACCAGTGTGATAATTTTCAGCCTGCAGTCAGCAAACCCTGTAGTAAAGGCAGAGCAAGTAAAAGTGTACTGAGCAGGAGGTGCAGGACTTTTGATGAACTCTGTACAAACCCACAATTAACCTTAATTTCTGAAAGTGTCTGCCAAGATTTTTCTCCAAGTAGTTTCTTTTTGCATCTGTGCAGGGGTAATACCAGACCTTTACTCCTTTGAAAAATACTTTGACAATTAAGGCTTTTCCGTGAATGAGCATTTACAAAAGAACAAGAATTCCCTGCTTTAATTTATAATGAAATAGATTCTTCTATAGTGAATCAATGTTAACTTAGAACTAATGTCAAAGCTTATAGATTTTGTCTTCAAGCATTCACAGGCACATTGCTCTTGAATTCTGAAGTATTTTCTAATTTCTGTGGTCACTGTAATGAGCATTGTGTCATTCCTTTTTCTGCTTAGCCTCCCACTTTCYTAATTTCAGTCTGCCTGAGGTGTATAAGTGCAAGAAGTCTCTACTGACCTTGGAGATACTTTTGCTTTATGTGGAATGCAATTTGCTGCTTACAAACTCAGGGGAAAATATGTTTTTATGAGTACCTTTTGCAGGCCCTGCTTCTCTGTTTGGCATATCATCTAGAAAATGGCATACAAAACATTTTGAACTAAATGAGGAGCATCTGCAGCTCTGAAACAAGGGATGGATGTGGGGGTTATAAAATTAAAACTAGTTACCAATGATATGCAAATTGCAAATTGTCCATAGCTTGCTTTGAATTTTAGTAAAAGATTTGAGTACTTTTCTGAAGTCTCTTCRAATATATTCAAATATTTGTGGCCTATAAGGGCAAGATTGTGATGCCTTTAAATGGRCTTTGGATAGAATGCTGCTCCACAGATGATCCAAGTGGTATAATAAATCAAGGTTAACACAAAATAGTGCTTAAATGCATAGACACTCTTCAGGAGTTCTCCAGGATATTTTTGAAAGTATACAGCATTTTTTTTATAAATATCTAGGGGGCAGTATCCTRTGGAAAACCTGTGAAAAATGTAATTCTGTTATGTGGTCAACCAGCCATTAACCTGACATACAGTAAAAATATTAATACAACATCATGTTGAAGCATTATCTTTGCTTGTACAACTTCTTAAAATGGATCTGAGATTATGCTGATACTTGGGAATCAATTGTTTTTCATTATCACAATATACCACTTCATTTCCTTGAAGAATTTATGATTACTATAAAATATCAAAGTTTAACATTCCTGACCTGTATATGATTTACCTCATCTGCTCAAATATTCGCATATTTTTTGGTTTCTGTTTTGACTCACAGGTATTTTCCTCTTTTYTTGTCATTAACATTTTGTCTGCAAATTGTTTTGAGAAAGCTGTCTCTCTGCTGAATGCTTTGCTTTGAAATATTTCAACAGCTATTCAGCTCTGCAGCAATGCACAGATCTCCAAGTTCTTATTAATTAAATAATGAGTAGAAAGATTTAATGAATAGACAAAAAGCAGAAACAGAATTTGAAGCAGAGGTCTCCCTGGAGACTCCCTGGGAGACAGAATGTGTGGAAATCTTTACAAACAGATGTGTGGTGCAATTCCTGCTCTTACTGCCCTTTAAAGCAACTWGTTATTGTGGAAAATTACCCCTTTGTTCAGTCTTCCCTGCTACACKGATGACAGGGGAAGACATTCTTAAAATATTCACCAAGGTGCATGACAGCTCAAGCCACATTACCCAGTGCATGCCTGCTTTGAGTTCATCACTATTGAAGGGAAAAACATTTCCTCATTCCATTGTAATTTTATRTAAAGCTAATTGGTTTTGCCCTATAAGGAAAAGAAGACTTCAGATGATTTTTTTTCCCAGTTGGAAAAAAAAAATTGAGTTAATTATAAATCTGATGTTGTCACTCAGCAGAAGATAAAACTAAATCTGTCATCTTGTATGACTGCTTTGCTATCACACATGAAAGCAAGCAAGAGAGAAAAAGAGCTGTTTGCTCAACAGTAGTCCATTTGAGAAGAAAAAAAGGAGAGCTCAACTTCAGTAAAGGTATGTTAAATAGCAACACCAGGAGGCATTTTCAAGCCTCAAAAATGAAAGAAAAAGGGGACTCCAAACTGATGTAGGCAACATTGTCATAAGCACAATTAGTACAGTTCAATCAATACCAGAGAAATGTACCTTGGGGTTGCTCAAAAGGTTTGAATCATGAGAAAGATTTCTCTACTGGGAACAAAAACACGGCTTATCAAAATTTCAGTATGACAATATAAGTGCTACACTCAGGGYTTTCCATTCATTGTATTTTCAGTTTTTGCTATTTTCACAAGAACATTTCTTTTAATATTAACCCTAACTGAGCAATCCAGCTGCAGATCAAAATACATATAGCAACATCTCCACCTCCCACAGTCCACTTTATTTTTGACTCAGATCTGTCAATGAATGAGAAAATGTCTTTATTTTGCAGTTAATGCATGGTCTGCTCACCATGACAACACCTGCAGCAAAAAAGAAACTTCTTCTTTTATAATAAATATGTTCATTATTTTAGGATTTTAGCGGAAAAAAACTCTGAGCTTTAAGTATGTAWAGGTGTAAAATTTTGTTGCTTTTTCTACAAAAAGTTAAATATTTCAGGGAATCTATTTATTTAAACATTTTTTTCCCTAAGCATGAGCTGAATAGGTCATACCATCCAACCTGTGCTTATCCAGGATGTATTAGTATCTTGCTTTTGTGGTTTGTGTTGCTTGAAGAGATTATGAAGAGCCATATTCATTGCTTAGAGGTTGCAAGAGAATGAAAGACTCATCTTGGGGAAAATGCCCTGTGGAAAGGTCTTGAAAACCTGTCTCAATCTGAGCAAGTCTGAAGACAAATGCAAAAAAATGGTCCCACAAAACATTTTTGAATCTGCAAATTAAGGTGTCTTTGATAAAGTTGCTGCCATRAAGTTACTGAGAATCCTTTCAAAGGTATATGAATCAGAGAAATTTTGAAGAATGTCAGTTGAAAATAACTGCAGAAAACATGTATTTGGGGAGTGTGTATTCATGGAAACATTGAACATATGTTTATGCTATAAAATTACTTGTATGTGTGGAAAACCAATACTTTCCTCAGRGAAGCAAATGAATTTTCATACAAGATAATAGAAATTAAAGGTTAAAAACATTTCATCACATCATTATATCTGTTCCCTTACAATTAAATTACTTTATAAGGCTATAGAATGAATCTTCTGAAACACAGTAATTTTATTCCCATGTTAAGAGTGTTTTTCCCTAAAAACTGAATTTTGTATTAGCAATGGCACTTTAAATAGGAATGCCTTTCTGCAAAACAGTAACTTCCTTTCATCTTTCTAGATGGTGGCAATCACTAGACTTTAATGCAAATAAYTGTTTGGACAGGCTGCATATACATCATGCATGTGGAAGACCAATCTAGAAGTACAATCCAGTTCTTTGAACCAGTCCTTTCTGGTTCTGATTTCTGAAAATCTGATTTTCTGCTGAAATATAAACAAATGTCTAYGTACAAGCTGAAAGAAGCTGTGGTTTCTGTGCAGTATTCTCAAAAAGARCTATTTGTATTTTGTACAATTATAAATGGTATAGGAAAGTCATTGGTGTCACTGCAAGCTGGGTAATTGGTTAAGGTATGGATAATAACTGTGGCTTCTCTTTGTTTTTTTTGTTTATTTGTTGGTTTGTTTTTTTTTGGTGGCTTTTTCTTTGTTTGCTTGTTCAAAATCAGACTTCTGTTCTTCAACATGTAAGAGCATCACAAAAAAACCCAAACAAAAACCACCACTGAGCTACCAAAAAACATACAAAAAGAATCAAACCAAAACAGAACATCATTACTCCATTCAATTTAGGAAGCAAATTCAAAGTTGTATAATATTATCTCATTGTGTCTGAAGGGCTTTCAATTTCCACTTGTGATATCCACAGTAAAATGTGGTTTTGTGATTTCTTCTGTGGGAGCCTGAGTACATTATACTTACATTCAGCAAAAGCAGGGTAGGTGCTATAATTTGGGTTGCTTTTGTGATAGAAATTCCTAATCTAAGTATTTAAAAGGATGCATACATTTTTAGGAGACAAAATTGGTCTTTGCCTTCATTTTATGCTTGTTCTACTGTAGGGGTTAAGGATTTCTTCTAAAAGCGATTGTGTGTTTTAGGCTGTTTCTCCCCCAGAATTGTAGTTCAATGCATTATTTGTGAAGCATGTAACTATTCAACCTTCACAGTTCCATTGAATCAAGTGTGCATGTAGGCTGTGAGCAGTAGTGAGCAACAAAAGAAGAAAAGGTCTTTTGTGTGATGTTAGAACACCTTTGTGAGTTTAGTACCCCACACCCTCTTCYAATGTTGATATTGAAAATTGTTTCTAGGAGAAAAAAAATAGGATTTTGATAACATTTCCCCACCTCCCCCAACTCAGCTGCACTTCAGAGTTTTGGTTACATGGAGAGCTGTGCCACGTGTGCTGTTTGGACACCAGAAGGATTATAGCCCTGTTAGCACGGTGTGGTGCCCAAGATACCAAATCCTTCTGAAATATTTTATGCACCTCTTCTGTTTTAATTAGCATATCTGAGATTAGCTCAGAGATCTCAGAAATAGCTTCAGCATGTCGTTTATGCATCTTGTAGCATATTTCATCTAGCAGATTTCAGGTTCTTTAAACAAGAAATCAGTGTCTGTGACACTGCCTAGGATAAAGCTGAGATTAAACTCTGATATCCTCAGACATTTTATCACCACTCACATCGAAAGAAAGAGCAGGTTGCCATTCCAATCTAGTGATACACAATTTCACCAAGCTTGCAAATCTTCAGATGACTGAGCTAACCAAGGTGAAGGACAGGATGCCATCCAGAGGGTTCTGGACAAGCTCAAGAAGTGACCCCTGGGAATCTCAGGAGGTTTAACAAGGCCAAGTGCTGGTGCTGCTCCTGGGTCAGGGCAATCCCCGGTGCCAGCCCAGGACATGGATAGATGGAGAGCAGCCCTGCCCAGAAGAGCTTGGGGGTGCTCTGGGTGAGAGCTGGACATGAGCCAGCCACGGGCACTGCCAGCCCAGAAAGCCAAGTGTGTCCTGGGCTGCACCCACAGCCCCATGGACAGCAGGGGAGGGAGGGGATTCTGCCCTGCTCTGGTGAGACCCAGCTGCAGAGCTGCCTCCAGCTCTGGGGTCCCAGCACAGGGAGGACAGGGAGCTGTTRAGAGAGTACAGAGGATGGAGAACAAGGTGATCAGAGGGATGGAGCACCTCCACAGTAGAGATGGATTTTTCAGCCTGGAGAGGAAAAGACTTCAGGGTGACCTAATTGTGGCCTTCCAATCCCTGAAGGGAGAKCTTGCAAGAAAGAGAGACAGGCATTTTTTACAAGAGCATGGAAAGATAGAAGGGAAAATGGCTTCAAACTGRCAGAGAATAGGTGTGGATCAGATAYTAGGAAGAAATTCTTTTCTGTGGGAGTGGTGAGGCACTCAGAGAAGCTGTGGCTGCCCCATCCCTGGCAGTGTTCAACACCAGGCTAGACGGGGCTCTGAGCAACCTGATCCAGTGAAAAGTGTTGCTGTACACAGCAGGGATGCTGGAACTGAATCTTTCATGTGTCCTCTAACTCAGGCCATTCTATGATTCTGACTGACACTGAGACACCCAGCATAGAGTGAGATGTCCCAAGGCCCTCTATTACTCTAACTTTATGCTATTAAAAAMCAGAAAAATAGTCTCTCAAACTTCATGGAAATACAAAGGTCCTTGTCAAAATAATTTTTGAGGCAGAGCATAATTACTACATCTTAGGCCCTGAGGAAACTCATGGTTTAACTACTCTCCTTATGCCACGTGGTCTTGCACAACGATAGAATCCATATCAGGATTTAACATTTGGTTTGATTAAGAAAATATTGCTGTTGTAATAACATTGGAGCCAAACATTTTCATCCTGGAGTCAAAATGCAGGAGATAAACAAAGGTTGACTGTTTTACCTCAGCCAAAACAAAACCARAGTTCTCACAGAGTAAACACAATCTAGTTTGAAGCTTATTTCTTTGCTTCATGTTGAAACATAGGTTGGCTATATGGCCTGAGTAATTTCACTTTGAGTTATTAAACTGATGCTATTATAGTCAGCCAGTAGTTACTCAGYTATAGAGACATTTCTCTGTGCCATTATGTTTGGATTTAGCTCTTCTGACCTTTATGGGCTATATAACAGAGAGAGAACGCTTGAGAGACATATCTTGTCGTGTCAGACAATACGTACAGTAAAGACAAGCTGCAAAGAGCCATGATTTCACAGCACAAATCTCTTTTTGCCRCAGCCAGGTTGGAAATGCTCAATAATTCACAGGAACAACCTTTAATTTACTGTTTTCCCTGGATACCACTGAGGGCTGGTAGGAGGGAAAAAACTCATTACAAAGAGCATCTTTTCTCTACTGGAGAACAAAGATGAGAGGCAAAAGATGCCAAGGATTGGTTATCACTTCTCAATTGCTTATCTCTTGAAAACTGAACTTCAATCTCTTTATAAATAATTGTTTGGGGTAATGCTAGCAACTTCTTTAATTTTGTAGTGGGAAGAAAACAAAATCAGAGATACAGTTAAATTATTTTAAACTGCTACTGCTTGTTTTAATATCTGTAAGCTCTGAGGAAATACTTTTCCCCTGCCAAGATAAAATGTCTCATTCTGCTCAGGTTCTGTGCTCTTTCTGTATGCAACAAATAAAATTTTGCAGGATAAAASATAATTTGCAAGGCTTTGTCCCAAGTCTTGGGAATTTTGTTTGTTCTCTTTGTACACTGGAAGAGTTRCTTGTATTTCTCAGGTGGAAAGAAGGGCATGAAAGCATAAAAATTTCAAATATAAAGAAAGTGAAATTAATAGAAAAAGCTCTGTCATTTCTWTGTCAAACAAAAATATTGTTTATTTTGTATTTACTTGCTCTTCTCCTATGACAAGTTTATTTTAGTGACATCAAATGCATTTGACGTTATTTAGTAGATAGAGGCATGGTAACCAGTGCCAATATCCTGTGTTTGTCATTGATGCTGGGCAATGGATATCACAGGTTACATGGCCTCTATTGAAAAAAAACACACACAGCCACAACAGAGAAATTTACACAGTACTGGAAAAGACAGCAGCAGTGGAAAGCAAACTGATTCAGACCRTGGCTTCTGATTTCTCAGAGGCTCACTCGCAGCACTCTGAGCTTCCTTAAATAGAAAATTGTGTCTCAGTTCTTAAGAAGAAAGGCTCTTCCTAAACAAATACTTAGCACGGTGCTTCAGGGACATCCTGGGAGTTCCCAGAGTGTTTCAGATAACAGACACTTAAAGAAAAGCATCAAAGAGTGTTATTTGTAATCCCTAAGTCATCTTAAAGGACTTTCCAACTGGACAGGAGTGCACAGAACAGAGAGAGGTGAAATAGCAAGTGACATCCGACACAGTCTTGCTCTGATCTTCCTCTTTCATGTGAGAAGTGTAACCTCAAAATCATCATATTTTTGTATTATCAAAGGAGTTTCATTTTTGTTAAAAACTATAGAGACAATTCACTGAATACTTTAGTAGGGAATGTCTTTAGAAAGTTACTAAAATCTGAAGGTCTGAAATAGAAACTTTGGAAAYATCTTTCCTTCATGTTAGTAATATGTTAGGATATCACTAGTAATGTACAAACATTGTTCTCACTTAGTAGAGGTAATGAAGCTTTCTTTTTATACATTTTTGGTGATATTTTTATTCCAATATTTGAAAATTCTATTCCATGTTTTTAATATACRCAATCTATTTTATTTTATTTGAATAACATTTAACTTCAGTTTATTTGGATACTATTTAACTTAATTTTAAAACATCCAGTATTTTGATTATTGCTTATTCTGGAAGGAGTTGTTGAACCACCAGCCTGATTCTTAATTCTCTGGTCTTTGTGAAAGTGTTATTAACACGGCCTCACTACAACATTTAACACTGTTATCATGACAACTATCTCCAGAGGTAYTGGCAGGGGATTTAAGTCCATTTTCACTTTGTCTTTGATATTCCAAAGACTCATATGTTGACTTGCTTTGTGTATACTTATTTACTTAYTTATATACTTACTATACTTTGTGTATACTTATGCTTCCACGTGGTGTGAACAGTAGTTTTAAGTTTGCCACATGTTTTCACTAACAAATGGGTACTGAGGCAATATTTTCAAAATTAGGGTGCTGACACTTTTTCATAAACAGAAAGTATAAGTTGGTATTTAATTACTAAACCATTGTTATTGTTCTTGTTATTGTTGTTGGGGGGGGTAGTTTTTTAAGATTCTGATCTTGATTTTTTAATATTTTTAGATTTTAAGAGTGAAATTACTGTTACACCACTGTTTACCTGGCCTTGAATCTTTACTCTGAGGGGCATTCCAGTGATACAAGGGATATGATGTCTAGGCCTCATGGAAGTATTGCCTGACTTTCTCAGTACTTTTTTTCCAGCTGATTCAAAAATTCAGGATCAGATGCTGCATCACACAAATTCAACTTTCTTACTCTTTAAAGGACTTGGAAGAAATAACAGGTTATGTTGTGCTGGGAAGGGCTGCTGCCTGCAGCCATCATAGAAACACCAAATTATTAGCTGGAAAAGACCCTTAAGGTCATTGAGTCCAGCTGTTAATCCAGTACGTCCAAATCCATCACTAAAACATGCCCCTAAGCATCACATGCATGGGTTTTTAAATACCCTTAGGGACAGTGACAAAACCACTTCCCTGGACAGCCTGTTCCAGTGCCTGACAACCATTTTGATGCAGAAATTTTTCCTAAACCTGTCATGCAGGCAGGTTTAATAAACACACTTCCTGCTGCTGTCACTGGCACAAGGATTCAGGGGGCTGTTCCTGCCAAGTCGCTGTCCTGAGGAAGAGTAGGGAGCCTGCCTAAATGATGTTCCATCTTTGAATTTCCTGGGTATTTTATACCTCACAGTACTACAGGCCATAAAGTTTCTTTTTTGCCCTTGAAGTGCATTACAGTTTTTCTGACACACTTTTCTGTTAAGGGCAATGTTATCTGAGCAGGTATTTGAGCAGGGCATTTCATTTTGCCCAGTCATATGGTCTGGTAGGCATTTGTAAAGGAGTGGTAGAAACGGGAAAGAGGGTTGTTTTGAAGCAATGTGGTGGAGAGAAGATTTGCATTTGTCTGGTAAAAGTCATCTTCAAGCAGGTGTGTGTCAGCCTTAGTGTGCTGGGCTGTGTTAGCACAACACCACAGTGTCATCCTGCCTTGTATCACATGGCATCTTTTCATGATAATATATTTATGTAAGTGGATAAAATTAGAACTGCAATTAGTAACAACTTGGGATTGCCTAAATTTGCAAATTTTTTTAATGWCATGCAGTTTGTTGTTCCTCCTACATATGACATTAAAATTTATGGATAAAATGTTGTTATCCATAATGTAATGCTATGTTACTTTACATTATAACTATTATGTTATTGCAACACTGARAAGGGTTATTTGAAAAAGTGAAATTCTGTTGTCACAATTTGAAGTCATARCAACTGTATCTATAAAAAATCCAACATTTCTTAATGTAAAAACATTACATGAACTAATGTCAATTTTTGTTTGCTCCTATTATAAAAAAGCCCTTCAATTTGTTTTAATAATAGGGACCAAATGCTGTAGAGATTCCAGATGTTGTTACCTTTCATTAAAACCTGTATATGTAAGCAGAGAAAGCTGATAAATGAAAGAAGCCTTTAAAGTACCTTCTTTTAGCTGAGAGAGACGCCTARGTAGGAAAAGACAAAGTCTTTAACTTGGTCATGTCTTAAAGTTTGTCCCATGAGCTGCAGTGTCCTGTGATTCTGTTATGAGAACAAATTTCTGTTGAGGTTGGTGGTATGGCAAACACACATTTGTCCTTGGAGATGTGGCCTTGTACTCACTGCATGGGTGAGGTCAGATGCAGATCCAACAGAGCTTCTCTGAGAATCCATCCCAGTGGGAACACCCCTATGGATGCAGCCCAGCCCAGCAGAGCACTATCCCACTCCTGTCCTGAGCCCCTGTGTGCCAGACTCATCTGGCTGCCTGATCTGTGGTCCTTTGGCTCCCTTTCTCTCCTCTGTTTGGTCCATGCATGTTAAGTGAGTTTTAGCAAGTCTTAATTTATGGTAAGGAAAGGAATATAAATCCTTACAATGTAATCCCCATACAGTTCTTTAGTCAGAAGTCCTTTTCTGTGTTTGCTGCTTGTGCATTTGATGCACACAGGTATTTTAAAAGTATGCTGGCATTTCTGAGTGTGGTACATGAGCCCACAACTTATGGCCATGTAGATTGTGACAGACATTTTCCATGTAATATCTGGTCAAATGAATACTACTCCATTCATTGTATGTCTCTTTTGTTAAAGAAAGATGTCTATTTCTTTCTGAGTATATTTCTCCTGCCTTACTTTTTTCTTGGTTTTAGAGGCTTAAAAAAAAAAAAAAAACAAAACCAGAAAAAATTCAAATTCACATATCTATAGAGAGTTCATATTACCCCTGGAGATCTAACATGAGAACTTGTTTTGTAAAGCATGGATCCTCAAGAGAAAAGATCTAGTTTTCTCCTGATCTTTTCTTAAAATCTAACTCGAGTCAATTGGCAGATTGTATTATATTAGAGATAACTCTAGTCAAAGTTTCAGAACTGCTATAATAGCTGCAGTATGACTGCAGAGACAAGAGCAGCAAGACTTCAGTTTATGACACTGGATGTTATTTTCTGCAATATGTAGTTGCACTCACACGTTTCTGATCTATAGTTTTTCAGGCCACATTTTCATCATGGGAAATACCTGTCATGCTCCTAAAGACTTTGTTCTGTTGATTGATTTTTCAGGTTGCTCCTAATTCTGCTCGAGGAGTCTGAGTTGAACCTCTCTTCTCTTCTGCAAATGACAAATAAGTAACGCATGTTACAACATTGATTGTAATTGCAAACCTAAATTTTTGCTGATTTTTAATTCAAGTTTAGTGAGCAGGTGACTCAGTATCACTGCCATAATAATTCCAACATTTGTATAAACTAAATTGCTGGACTTACGATGTTCTAGTCCTGAGCAGCAACGTGCAGGGCTGAGATCCCAAGCCGGGCTAAACAGGAATTGATTTAGGACTGATCACCCTGTTTTTCACAGCGAATGACTGAGATCTCTGTCTGTTAGGCTGCCTTGCACTCTAAGAGCATGCCTTTAGTGCTTGCACTCATGCAAATACACTGTTACTCTAAGTAGTTTCAGGAAGAAACTTGCAGAGAACGATAGCCCCACACCATCTACAATGAAGCTGAATGCTACCCCAGCAAACATCAGCACAGAGACAAACTCATTTGTGGAACTCTGAAGGAAAACATTAAACGAATCTGGCTAAGTTAACAGCCTTCTTCTTAGAACATTATGTACATAGGGATGGAGGGTTTCATCAGAAAATCAGAAGACGTAGTTGAAATTATTTAATTCATTTTGTTACATGAAACACTGATTTKGATATTACAGCCTGTTTTTTTCCCTTTGGATTAATTTAATAGATATTCCATTATTAAGCAAAGTTTACAAAAGTCAGTCTCACACAGATTTTTTCATTTCTGTGGAAAATGAGGGGGAATGAAAAATTTTCTGAGAAGTTAGACTGTGTTTCAAAAAAGAGGTTTTGATGCTATAAGAATATCTTAAATACAATGTAACTGTTTTTCTTATATTAAAGGGGCATTACTTAACTATGAAAACAAATATTTTTAAACAGCTGAGAATATTTACRGCATACTAAGTATATGTGGACAGTCATTGAGATTCTGGATATGGAGGCTTCAAATTAATTATTTTTATATAAACAATATTGTCCTGTTCTAACAAAAAACATCCAGTTAAATTGCAACTTACTTTATTAATGCAGTTGAGACAGTTAAGAGAAATACTCATGCAAACTTGACATTAGATATAAAAATCACTGCATTATTTGCAAGTCTAATGTTATCCTCTAGGTTTTGGGATGTATGAATGCTAACTTACATTCAACAAGATAGCACTTGAGCGTCTCATAAATATGCCAGCTCATTTAATTGTTGTTTTAAACCACTGCTGTCCAAAACCTCCAGAAGATTTTCAAATGTTATTTCTGTGATCAAAGTCATAGAAAAAGACAAGCACAAAAAAGTCAGCTATAAGTACCTTACTGCCACTGTTATTTCTGGTGTAAATTTCTTCCCTGCTGAAAAGATATTATGAGCTTTTCAGTAGTTTGAACTACTTGGAGATTACCCAGATTTTGTAATATTCCTTGGCTGTTCAAAGTTATTAGAAATATGGATGTAGGGAACCCCTGCTTGTTCTAAAATTCACAGAGACCAAGGTCAAGCAAAAACTTGAAATATATTTTGGTATATCTCACACTTATTTCTTGTCTTTTGCTACTCACAGTGATATGTACTGTGCTTGAAAATACAGAATTTCAGATTTGCTGTAACATTCCCAAAATCCATTAATGGACTAAAAATTAGAAAGCATCATTTTGAAGTGCYTTGATGCTGGGTGTAATTGAAACATCTGGGCTGACTTGTAAGCAGAGATACATGTATAAGAAACTGCTGCTGAGGTTTTGAAGAGTGTGAACCTTTCCAGGACTCTGATGACRATGACAAAGAACACACTAAAAGTTCCGCAGCATCCCTTACTGCTGCACTCCATATATTCTCAAAACCAACAGAGAATTTCATTGCTAATACCTGATTAATGTTCTCTTCCATCAGGTTTTTTTCACTGGTMACACAGATTTTGAATCTAAAAACCATTCTGGTCATCTCCTGCATTTCTTTCCATTTTTTTTTTCAGGTTCTGTGGCCTAACTACTAGAATGGTGGGGTTTTTTTCCCAAGGTCAGAGCTTATAGAAGAAAAAATTCAACTGTAGAGCCAATRTCGTGGGTTTAAAACCTGATTTTTCCCAATTTCCCGGCCAATGCACCAAAAAAATGTCGTGGTTTAGACTGTGCTGAAAACCAAAAGCACTGCACCCACAACRTTCTCTCCCCTCCCCCCACTGAAGAGGAAGAAGGGAGAGAAAAAGCCCAATTAACAYGAAAATTTATGGCWTTCAGATAACATAATGTAATTGAGAGAAAGASACATATGTGCTCCAGATAATGGTCAGAMAGGCTGAATAACTTAAGTTGCAAAAATAGATTTATTACTACAAACTACYAAGAATACTACSGCACCGCGGAGGGGAACAAAGATACAGGGACAAGTTTACAAGGAGAAGAAAATAAAAAAAACAGTCATTTTAAGACACCTGTTATTCTTTCCGGGACCCRTCCCTTTCCCAGGTCCTCCCTCTCCAGCCCCCGTGTCTTCCCGCACACAAAAGGGGGGCAGGAATGAAAGTCTAACATAGATCAAACCACTCATTACGGTTATTGTCCAGCATCATAGGAGAAGTGTTCTTACAGCTCCAAGCTGTGGAAGTTTTTTTTTCCCAAGAACAGTCAGTGTRTAACTGCTGATGGCGAGGGAGTATTTCTTTACCTCGTAGGAGAAAGGAAAGAATGTTCCTCAAAGCCAAACTGCGTTGTTTCRGYGGYGYGAGACCACTATCACAAATCTCCTGGCAGAGCACATTTTCTTCTTAGCATCAACTCGCWTCAAACGTYGTGGGGGGGCCAAGCCTCTTCTCCCTTTTTTTGCTCCTGATAAGTTCAGTCCAGTCCTCAAAGGCCAGGGTTTTTTTTTCCTCAGAACAAGGTCGCTCTCTTTTCCTATTCATGTCTGTCATTGATGAAATAGTCTTTTTGAGAACAACTTATTTTCTCCATGTTCGAGAACCATAGCAAAAAGCTCAGCAAGCCAATCCCATCTTCTCCTTACTGTGATTTTTGGGTCTCCATTTTTCTTCTTACATCTCCTCACCCTCCTGCTCTGTTTTTCCCCAGYRCATGATACWAAAACTAAATACTAACAACCTTAAAGCTACATGGCRGCCGSCCCTATCTTGTTTTGAATTCTTTCTTAAGTACCAGACAATACATCATCACAGAGGTGTAACCAACCTGTGCAATTGGCCCAGGCCTGATGGGCAGCCTGTCCATCAMCCTCAGAGYCATRATGGATTTGCTCTAAAACACAGGGGGCGGGACTCCTTTTGCTGGAGAAGAAGGAGAAAATTTCTAGAACTTCCTCACAGCAGCCATCTWTGTGGTTTCTTGATCCCATCCCCCCACCACCAAAAATTGGACCAAGTAAAACCATGACAGCCAAGCATCTAAATCTTTGTTCATGTGTTCATCACAAATATTTCTCAGTGCTTGAAGTAGCAAATGAGGCGATATAGAAAGCTCTGCTCCTGTCTGCAATTGCTGCTGCCCCTTCCAGATGGGATTGACAGTTTCTTCTGCAGCAGATTCAACGCTAAGACAGTCACTGCAGTGAAAGTCAAGTAGCTGTCTGTRGGGCTGGCTATGACCCTGAAATGTAGCTTTGAGTGGATTACAAAGTTCTTTCACTTATGCAAGCCATTTATTTTACCACAGGACAAATAGAAATGTTGGAATAGGAAAATAACTTGGATATGGAAATAGTTTTTGTGTCAATCTATAGGTCCCATGTAATTTTGACAGTGAGTATAATAGCAYCAAAATAAAGTGTGCTTTGGCAAAAATGCAGTTAATCAGTACATTTACGGAAAACCACTACAGACAATGGAACAGATGAAAATTTAAAACTTTTATTAACTCTATAAACCATGGTTTATATTTTAATAACTTTTAATATATACTTTATTCACTATGAATTTTTCCATGGGATGACCATCCTTCATGCACTTGCAGTTTGCAATCTTTTAAATTTCATGTATAATTTTCAGAAAGGATGGAAGCAAGGTTTCTCTTCTTAGCCTCTGGCTATCAGGATCTGGCATTCTTGAGAGGCATTTTCTGTATTGCTGGAAGCTCTGCCCTGGAAAATAATGATTCATAGTTTCTGCTTAGAAAGTAAGAAAGCATTTTGTGAGGGGAAGAAATTAAGRGTGAGTAATCTAAAAGAGGAACCTTGGTTATTGGCTGTGGTGAAGGTGTTATATAAACAGAAAAACGTAAGCAGGAAAAGTCTCAACTACATGCAGAATGAAAATCCCAGCAGCTCACTCTGCTATCTCTTTTTACTTTCTTTAGCAATCTATTGGACTGATCTGTGTAAGGAAAGGAAAATTCAGCCCAGATATCTTTTTCTGTATTTCCCCAGAACTGAAATGATACTCTATGATAGTGAGACAAAAACTGCAATGCAGTATTCAAAAATTCTTCCCGTGTTGATGTGGAAGTATGTGAGATTCAGTTGAGTGTCTCAGATAATCCATTCCCATCTGGAGGAACCAATCCTGAAAAAATGTATTGCCAGCTACATTCACCTGGGCAGCACTCATCAGAGGCAGTTTTTAGAACCTGTAATTCTCTGGGAAAGGTATCGAATGAGTGTATAAATTTGTTTCACTGGTAATCAGAGACCATTTACTGGAATCTGTTTTTGTTTTAAAATTTCCACATCCTCTCTTTAGGCACTTCATAATTTCCAGCCTGGAAGTGTGGTTTGTAATAATCRAAACTGATATGAAACTCTACTGAGTGTTGCTGTTCATTATGACTGCATTAGGTGGGTTATTCAATTAGATATTTGAAAAAGGGCTAAGGTTAGTGTGAATAGATAGCATCCTTCCTCTTTTGCTCTTGTGTTCAATAATGATGTGTCTTAAACACAAAATCATGATGAAACAGCTACCTTCTTTTGTCAAATTCTTGCCTCACAAGAAAATAAACTAGAGAAAACTAACTCTACCTGGAATGGTCAGCAGAGAGCAAGGTAGCACTGGGGTAGGGAGAGAACTTCTGTGGTTTCATTTGGGAAGGCTGTTCTTCTGCTAAAAAAGTACATTTTCACAAAACTAGCATGTGGAAGTTTGAGCAGAACAAGCTTTTCAAACTTACCAACWAGTAGGAAGGAAAAAGACCAGAAAGCCCCTGATATTTAGCACTCCATTTAGAGGGGCAGGGTGCATCCACTGTACAAATTCATAACAGGAGGATCAGTAGGGTCTTCCAGTAGGGTCTCCCAGTCTTCCAGTAGGGTTATATCAACACACAATGTAATATCCTRATAGCTGCTGTGAACTGGACTCCCAAATCCTTGGCTGCAGTTCATGGCTGCTGTAACCAGGTTTGTATTTTCTCTGACAGGATTTGACATTCTCGGAAACCCTCCACTTCTCCCCTGCTGTACACATTACCTGTGGCCACTGCAGAATGAAAATTATGTGATTAAAGGCAACACTTCCATTCTGATCAGATTTTCCTTCACCTCACTTTGTCACTCATATTCTGCTGTCAGTGGGGGAAAGAAAACTCAGCCATTGACTTCAAGTGGCTTGCTCCCTCTTCATAGTAGAAAATCCATAAAATAGAAGATTATTTTTATAAACATGTTTTTGACTGTTTGTTTCAGACCACCTCATTCTTATCTCTTGGTTGTTCAGTTTTTTTTTTTTTTTTTATGAAGTGAAATCTCTGGCTAAATGTAAACGAAAGATTTTGTGCTTTTTTAATAACTCCCTGTTTTTATTTAAACCTTCACATGCAATTTCTTGAAAATCATCTCTGTTTGGGCAGGCAGCAACGTGAGTCATTAAGGTGATGATAATTACCCTTTCTTTTTTGCTCCAGTATGTTTAAATTTTTAGCGGTATAAATCCATACTGCTGAACTGAAAGAAAACATGAATGCCATTACTTTGGGCTGGTTTTTAGAAAAATATGTTCCATTTGTGACTCTATGTGTGTTTTCATTTTCCACATTTCAGAATTATATTACAAATCCTGACACCTACTTATTTCTATCACTCTCCCCCTCCTTATCTCTTTGTTCTTTGTGGTATAAGCTAGATGTTTGTAGCTTCTCGCCCCCAGCATTTCTGCCTTTAAGTTCCCATATTTTTCTGCCTTTAAGTTCCCATATTTTACTTTTAGCTTGTTTTCAGACTGTAGTGAGACAAACTACAAGATGAGGAAAATAGATATAATACAGTTCACATGTTTAGGCTCTCAGGCTTTTTAATCAGAAACGTGTTTTGATTGATTTGCTGTAGCAATGACTCTCTATAGTGGACATCTCATTAGGCTAAAGGTTGCTCTCACACTCCTTAGTATTCATCTGAAGTACTCCTGTACTACCGATAGAGTCAGAAAATTACTGACAAATTACAAACAACCAAACCTAGTCATTATTTATTCTCTACCCGTGGGTTGTTATTTGGTGGCATTGTGATAATTCAGGAGAAATACAATGTGGTCATTCTTAGAATAATTTATTTTCTTAGATTTATGACCTTTGCAGTTTTATCTTATTTTTTCTACTTCCTGGAATATTGACTATGCTCTCACTGTACTCATATATATCATCCTCTGACCCAGTTAGCCTTCTTGCTTGAGGTGGGAAAGCAAGATCTGATTGGAGACACATATTTGATGATAAAAAATGAATTCCTGTSTCCTGACTTCTTTATAAGATGCAGTCAAAAGTGAAAGGACCAGTGTAATAAAAAGGGCATTGAATTTTCATATAGCAGAAGTTACACATTTCAGTGCAATATATAATGAAATTTCTTAGAAAAATGCTTAAATCCATCTTCATCTTTAGTCACTGTCTCCATGAATGGAATGTTTAGGCTTCTTTCAAAAGTTAACTATGAAGATCATCTCTCTCTGTGTCAAAATATTTCAATCACACACCCTTCAGCAAGATAATAGGGCTTTAGGTATCAAAGCAATTTCTTCATTGTTCATACATGCATTCTAGCACCTTATTTTCCTATACTAATATGATTTTTCGATCTGAAAAATATAACATTTTTATGGGTAACCTTCCTAAAGATGTGAAAGATCGTACAGTAGCAATACATCATGCAAAAGTTGAAATAAGCTGCTCTGTTGCTGGCTGGGGAGACATGACATTTATTATGTGTGCATAAAAGTCGTGACTGAAGTGTCACATTCTTGCACCTACAGTAAAAATTMGAAAATGTAGTGTGTCTATTCTATATTTAAAATTCTTAGATTTTTTTTTCTGTAAGTTTATACATATGTATGCCCATTAGGAGGGAAATGCAAAAATACAACACAATGGGGAAAAAATAACTGTTTAATTCCTTGAGAGTGTATTTCATATTCATGCATTTAGTCCATCAAGATGTGGTGTGTGGTGAGAGCATGAGCCTTGAGTACTCAAATTTCTTTCCAACATCATGTATCATATCCCAGTGCTATGAAGTGCCCTTAGATCCCTATTTTACTTTTTATAACAACTGTAATACCTAGCTGATTTGTTTGTTAGGGTAAAATCCAGTAGCAACTATTTCTGGGGATAAGATTCCCCTTTGTCTTCTCCATACCGCCTAGCTTCACCCTTGGAAAGTTTAATTCAGTTGTTCCAGCAAGGCCTTTGCAGCTGGAAAAGCTCTTCACTAACTTAGATTGCTCCAGACCTCAGGTGCACCAAGCCTAGAGCTCCAGCTTGCCTTCTGGTTCACCTTAGGCTGGTCTTTGATGTCTGTAAATCGGTTTCTTGCTTGCCACCTGAAGAATTAGAGACTGAAGAAAGTGTGCGCAGTCGCCTCTTTTGCTGACTGTTTTGTAAAAGCCTGCCACAGATGAGCTGTAWCACTGTTTGGATAACTGAGAAAATTTAAAAACCTCTTTGGTAGAGATAATCCAGGAAATTTAACCATTGACTGTGGGTATCAGATAAAGCTGTCTTCCCACCTCATTACTGACTTCAGTGTCCTGCTTTCCTGACATGTGATTTCATCACTAGACTGTAATAGCTCTGCTGGAGATGAGCATTATGCAGATAGAAATAGTTWCTACTGAGCTAAGGGCTTTTCTGCACTTGGGAGATAGTTGTCTATCAATATTTAACTTGCATATATAAAACAGCTTTACTTTCAAAGCACCTCCATTTTAGAATAGCTTTTTAGTATTAATTTTATTTAGCTAGAAAAGGTTATTAAATGTGCATATTTTTGTGACTTACAATATTTACTCTTTATTTGTAACTAGCAAAACTTTTATTAATGTGGGTTCATGTCAATGGGTGCTTTGCACCTGATTTTCTTTAAATCTGATTTTGGGGTTCTGCTACATATCTTCTGTATATGTTCACATACACAAACACAGAAAATTGTTTTAAAACCCCAAATCTTCATCTCTTTCTACATTTCAGCTGGTTTTGATGCTAATCAGCATGAACTCTCCAGCGGTGTGGATCTGTCTATTAACAATTGTATTGAAGTTTCCAAGAAGAAATTTCCATCCTTCTCTGGGGATCTAATATTTAGAACAGAACACTTCATGCAAGTGGGGGCTGAAGGTTACACAGCTGGCTTTGTGCCTGAAAGATATTCCCAGAGGTTTGCCGAGATGTTTACTATTTCATAATAACAATTTTACATGCAGAGTGTATTTCTGTGTGTCTTCATCAACCAAGAAAGAGGTTTCTGTGCGTGACTTGTACTTGGTCCAAAYAAAATGAGATTCTATCAGATTTTGTGGCTGCATGAAGCTCTTAGGCTCTGATGAAGTTAGAGCTGTGAGTTTTGCACTGAATCATTTCACTTTTGGGGTGCAAAAGATGAAATACAGACGTATACAAGCTGCTGTCACAAGCATTGTCAATAAAGAAAMGACATTCACTGTTCTTGTAACTGTGCTTCCATACAAGCATGTTATGGAATAATGTAAGATTTCTTCAGTCTTCATAATCTCTGCTAGAAATGAGAATTCAAATGAGAATGAAAGGGCATGCCCACAAAAGAGACTTTCTTGAAGAAGAAGAATGGGTGAACAAATGCAGTGAAATAGTCAAGGAAAGTCTTGATGTACCTTTCAAAAAAAAAATGGCTCTGCAGATATTAATGTCATTCCAACTTATCCATTTTACTGTAAGAAGATAAGTGTGTGTTATCTCCAAATCACTTTCTGAAAATGTATTTATGACCTGTGCCTAGCGTCTTGTTGTATTTGCTGAATAAATATAACAATATTTGTAAAATATTCACAGTAACATTCAGAAACCTCACATTTCTGTTTTGGTGATCTTATTCAAGGAAACTATCAATCATTGTTAGAATCACACACACACAATGAAAATTCCTCAGAGCAAAGCAGGAAACATCATTATTGTGATGGTACCTGTTTTCACGGTTCTCCTTTATCCTGTCTGCAAATCACATCAGCCTCCTCAAGGCCCTGAAGTCATATCTTTGTAGACAATAAAATTTGATGGTGCATCTGTCATTGAGAGACAGATTTGGTTAGACAGCACTGACCAGTGGTTTTATGCAGATCAAAGCTCTGTTGGCCAAGATCTGGCTTGTTGTTTAAGGTGAAAGAGCTGAAAAACATCAAAGAAGAAGCTTTATATCATACTGTGATGTGGAAGTGTTACTTCTTGCGCTCTGGGGCAGATAATTCTGTTCTTCAGATGATCAGGATTTATTCTGAATGTACAGCAGATTAATGCTTATTACCTGGCAGCCCCATGGAATGTTTCATGCAGCTCAAGCAGTGCTTCAGGCTAGGATTTTTCCCTCATGAGACACAGAACCATCTCAACCCTATTTTTTAAGGTTTCCTTATTCATTAGATTAATTTGTCTTCATGAGACCCAAAGACTGTGTCCAGTAAACATTTGGAGTTTGGGYTTTTTTTTCCCCTGCATTTTGGTAGTCAGTAAAGTGCTAAGTCCTTCAATTTGGTGTTTGAAATTGTGGTATCTGCACTTTATTTATGCAGATATTAAATCTTTCCATCACCACAGAACTGATCCAATACGATTTGAAGTGGCCTGCACCATGAGACAACATAACCCTAGAGATGAGCAGGTATCCCCTTAGGATCCTTCAAAAACCTAATTACCATTCCGTATGGATCTGTTTATCAAGTAATCATTTTTCCTGGGGAWTCACAGGAATAGGAATATGTCAATTCTAACTATAAAGTTAAGCACAARAAAACCCATCTGTTTAAATCATCTGCTACTTTTTGAAATAATTTGTAGTAATTTTCTCTAAATGGGCCTTTTAAAGCAGCTGGTGTACATGCTTTTGGATATTAGAACCTCTCAGTTCTGAGGAAATTTATTCATAAATGAATTCACCTAGTGTTCTAGTGAGAGCAGCAGCAATAAATCTGCAAGCACTCAGTGGGTCCTGAGTGAGAAGAAGAGGATGAACAGCAGTACTCGGTGTGCCTTGTTCTTTGGCATAATACATTCTCTCACATGGGCATCTTCCATCACCACAAAGATGAGAAGGCAGAGGAAACACTCCCTGTTCCTAATTCAAAGTATTTGGATCGTTTTATGTTTTCATTTTTTTCACATATTACCTCAGTAATTATACTAAAATGGCAAGTAGGAGGAAAAGGAAAAATAAAAATCAAACCTGCTATGTACCTGTACTCAGTCTTAAACACTTCAGATTGTATCCACTGATCCTAAAATAAACTTCCTAGTTATGACATCAGGCTTTCAACCAAAGTAGGTGCTTTTCCTTTGCCTGAAATAAATAAAGATTAATTTAGTTGATCAAAATACTTTGGCRTCTTTATCTGGAAAAATACCAAACTTGTTTAGAATTTTTTTTTTCTATCAATTTCTTTTAAAAAACAAGAAAGTTTTGAGGACAAGAAGGCAAACTAATAAATAGTGTGGTTATCACAGAAGGTGATATAACAGATTGTCTTTCAAAGGAATGGGAATCATGGGAAAGGTCTCAAGAAACGTTGGATTTCATGCCCTGTGGTCATTTTGTTTCCCAGAACAGGCTGAAGCCTGTGTTCCCTCACATCACCAGTTGTGTGATCAAGGCAGGACGGATGTGTTTGTCACATTAGGGACACATGTTAGSGGGGAGCAGCACCATTTTACTGCTGTGTGCCCCAGTGAGGCCGTTCTGGTGTGGAATCTCTCCAGTATCATTGGGTTGTAGAACTTCAGGGAGACACTTGAGCTGTAGACCACTCAATATTATGAAATATGTAAGTTTGCTTTCTTTCCCTTACAAGGATCTCTTATACCTCCGCGGATGTACAATGCTTCATGGATTTTTTTGATCAAGAGGGAAGATACTTTTYTGACCATATGTCAATTAACGGACCTAAAAACTGTCATTATTAATTTTTCCTAAAGTTGATGAGCATGTTCTATCCTGTCCCTCTATTCTTTCAGCATTTATGGTTTATATTAAAAAGTCATGGCCCATCAAGGGAAGTTCCTTTGGACTGGAAACAGGAAACAGCTAGCCAGCTGCAGTGTGGAAAGGGATATTCTTCGCAGCAAGTTGCTTGCAGCAGCATTGGGTCCATTTCAGTCCCTTTCAGTCTGAAAAGGGACAAGGTTTGTGAGTAAATGGCTTAACCGTCCAGTAGAGCCACCTGCCATTGCCATATTGAGGCCAAAAGTGTCCAATACAGAGAATGAGATAGATACTTTTTGAACACAATGAATGAATGAGGCTGGTCTTTAACTGTTTTGTTTTTGTGTTGCCGGGGCTGACTTAGTGGCATTCAAAATCCTTATCTTGGAAATATGACTTATTTGGCTGGATGGATTTCCATTTATTTATTTTAGTGGTTTCTCATGCATAATTTCTAAACATAACTAAAAGTGGAGCCAGCAGCTGCCTTAGTTCTTTTGTGCTTCCCATCATTACCAATGAGGACATTCATTAAGATTCTGATCCCCTCTATTGCAAATGTAAATAAAATCTGACAAAATTGTAAGTAAATACGTTAGTGCTGGAAGCTGACAGAATAGGGCAAAATTAATTTTATGCATGAAAAATCTCATTAAGCATGAGATCCATGGAAAGCAATTGGCACCAGAGCCCATAGTGAATGTGGTTCATCATTTTGTCATCACAGCCMCTCAGCCCAGTCTGTTCATGCTGCTCATGTGAGCCATGTTCTCCTTTGCAGGATCCCTATTAGTATACCTAGACAGCACAAAGGGCAGAGGGATCTCAGGAAAAATGYCCTTCCCTTCTCATATGTGATCAGAAAGTTAATACAGATCAGCTGGAACAGCACAATTTTCTGAACAATATTTTYCCCCTGATATGTAGCAGTGACCCATAGAAGCCACAAGTCAGGCAAGACGCAGGAAGGTCATCCAGGACTCATAAAATCCATTAACTAAAGTGCACCAAACATTGCTTATAATTAAATTGTATTTCACAAAATAAGCAAACACACAATCCTTCAAGGTGCAATTGTGAGGCATTGGCTCCTCTTCTCAGAACACTTCAGATTCTAATTTTAACAGCRGGGAATGTCCTCCAGGTATGAAGGGGAGATAATCAAATGAAGTGGGAGATCTGAAAAGGCCAGAAGAAGCACTTGCAAATTCCCCTATATTAAGTGTGGAGGAGCTTTTATAGCTTTGTGGAAATACAAATATTGCTGCTTTTTCTTTCAGGCCAGAGACTGAAAATTTTGATTAATAGCTGGCTGGCACTAAGGATGCATAATCAGTGCAATTTCTGTGTTTGACTGTGATAGTTTGAACATCAGTGAACTCTTCAGAATCACCTTTWAAAAAAAATTCTTGTTATAAAGAGGGATTTAATCTCCTCCTTAATCTATATTATGAAGTCTTATCAAATTTTGTTTTATACAATATGCCAGCTATGATGAATATTTCATCAAGGAATAGTTGTGTCCCCTGTAATCATTTATATGAGTATGTATCTGACTCGCTCAGTAATAAGAATTTTCAATTTTTAATGACATGTAAGTCAGTAATACAAATAAATAGATGTAAATTACCATCACAAAAATTTAATTTTTTTTTAATTTTAAATATTCACTGCATTCACATATGCACATTGAATGGTACCATGTTATGGCCTCAGAAAAGCAGAAAAACACCTCGCTCATGGCTCTGACTCTAAAGCAGGAACGGAATAGCTTGGTAGAACTCTGAGAATATTGCAACCACCTGTCCTCTCCACCTGCAGGGTCAGACATCTGAGACTCTTCTGCAGATGTTCCTGAAGCACTGTCATTAACAGGATAGTGTTTTAACATATAGTGGTGCTTCATCCTAGAGGGATGTGGCGCAAGCTCTCTCCAGATGCTGGGCTGTTATGARTGGCTTGGCAGTCACAGTATGGAGGCTGAGACAGGTGACTGGCAGTGACCTGAGTACTCACCTGAAACTGTGTCATCCCCAAGACATGTTCTAGTCATGCTATCTGATGGCTGAAATCAGAAATACTATATGGTTTGGGGTTTTTTTCTCTTTTGCAGCAGCTCAGAAATCCCCGGTTATCTCTAGGTATGAGAAAATAATTAGAACAGTGATAGTCTGAAGTCTTTTCACAATCTCTCTGACTATCACTTTTAATATCTCTTTAACCAGATTGGGATACCCTTCAGATTTTGTTATCTCCTTCTTCCTAATGATAATCCTTTTTTAAATCATGCAGCTCCCTTATTGCTTGGTCCCTGTGTTAATCCTGCTCCTGGGTTTGCTCTTTGTTTTGTGTAAGGCTAAAAGAGATAATCTCCTGGCTATTAACACCTCATTTGGGTCTGTCGGGAAACAGTCTAACTAGCTATTATCCATAGAACTCATTAGAGAATTAGCTATTTATGTATTAGTGGAGACAGTTTGTTATGTGGTAAAATCTAAAAGTCCACTAATAGGGGGTGCAGTCTGTTCTTGAAAATAAATTTCAGAAACCATATCAAAAGACAAATATGAAAATGCTGCTCATAGATTTTTATGAATTTTTAGGAATGTTGTTTGCTATTTTGGCAACTCAGTAAGGTAATTCCTCCACTCCATTCAAATGACCACACCAGATGAGAAAAGCATGCCAATAATTTAAAATCCTTAATTTAGAAGTATCAGTCTGAGTTTGTTGTATTTTATCACATGATTTGAGCTAGAAATTGCACATTTACCTGTTAGTGGAAAGTGATTGGCCAGCTGTAAGTCTTACTTAAAATTTGCCTGTGAAAGAGTTTCAGAATGAATTTTCCTTCTCTGTATATGGCTATTTTCATTTGAAAATGACTAATATACCATATACTGTAATTAAGGGAAAGAGCATCAGACATTGACTCTGCATTTTGCAAAATGCATTACTAAAAAATTCTAAGGGGCTCTTGGCTTTTTTCAGGTGCAATTCACAGGACTTTTTCTACTTGTYCAGGAGCAATGTAGGGGAAACGTCCAGTAGGCATACTTTATGATTCCATTAGGTCTATTATTTTTCCCCACTTTGCATAAATTCAGGTCTAATGAGTTGACAGAAAAGAAGGAAGTGTATGAACCTGACAAAATATATATATTTTTATTATTATTTGCCATGTGAAGCCATAATGATCATTTAGCCAGAGCCCACTCAGGATAAAATGCTCATTAAAAGCTTCAGGTATGAAAACTCTCTTGTGTGAGACTGAGTCCTGCTGAGAAAAACCTCGTGTAACTCCTAATAGTTCTGCTGTGCTGTCAGACACTCCTCTTTTACTCAATGTGCTCAGTAGCCTCTTGCAGCCCCTGGGGACCCCAATTTGTGTTCCATCTCTGAAGCTGTGATTGTCACACATGCAGCAAGTGCAGCCACACAATATGGGACTGCAGTAATTGCTTGAGTCAACCCAGAGTGTATATTCTCTTGTCAGTAGACACTACTAGCCTAGCATTTAAATAACATCACAAAGAAATATATGCATCTTTTATTTTGCCTAGTCATCACAATTTTTGTTAATTAACATGTGCAGCAGACCCCATCAGCTGTCATTGGAGTTTGCCATCACAGTGATTTCCCTACTGGAAAAATATRACTACAAAAGTACGTATTGTTTGGCTTCATTTTGCTGCAGATACAGTTCTTAAGTATTTCTGGTAGCAGAAAACTTTACATCCAAATACCTTTATGTTCTAGAAGGTAGAAATAGTAAGGATTTCAAGATAATATCTCCATGACAWGTTGTGGGAGTGGAAGCTGAAACTACTGTTCTCTTCAAATTTTTGCTCTTTCTCTGTAGTGCAYTTTGTGGGCTATGTCTATCTCTATTTAATTCAGGTTACAGCCATTGATCATGCCCTTTCAAGACCTCGGAACTCATTACATACAAAGGTAAAAGAGACAGGTACCAAATTTGAACAAGGGTAAAAGAGGAGAAATACTAATTCCATTACTAAGATCTTCATCTGACCACAGGAGGRCAGGATTTAGGAGAAAAGTTTGTGGTGACTTAAAATCAGAGAAGATGGAATGAGAAAATATTCTGATGTTACACTGTGATTCAAGTATTATTTTGACTGAAATATTGCAAAATATTGCAATACACATATTTTTTGTATACCCACAGCATATCTGCCTGATCTCATCAGGCCACATTAAACTGTGAAGTTCCACACCCCAACATCAGTGAACACTAGGAGAAAAGTTCTGCTGTATTTGACAGTATGTTACACAGATTACTGTAGTTATCAGGGTTGTGTGCATGTCCCAGGACTGATCTTCTCATTCCTGCCATTTCAAGGTAAAGGAAATGATGCAAGAATTCTTGTTTTGTAGGTGTAAATCTCCAAATGAGTTAATTGGAGCTGGTGTGAGCATTTATACTCCTTTTCAGATTAAGTAGATAACGCTTGTATCTTCAACGTGAGAAGCAGGATCAGCCATCTTCCACCTAAGAGTAGTGACCTGGTTGCATAAAGGCTCCTCCGCTATTATCCTTTGCAGAAGTGTTGAAAAAAAAAAAAAAAATTTTAGCCACTTCCTGAAGGATCATCCATGTATTCCATCACTAATGGATATGGGCTGAGGCTGGCAAACACAGCTTCTCACTTGCCACATCCTAGGTAGGAGAAACAGCTCCGTGTCTCTCCTGTCAGGAAGGCGGCACAGCAGCTGACATCCCTCAGACACGATAGGATATAAGTGCTCCTTCTCCCTTTCATTTCTATGAAGAAATGAACAASTCAGCTTAAAGTCACAGTGTTTTGGTCTGTCAACAGAGGGAAGAGCTCAGTCCTGTCACTGCTTAGGGGCTGTGATTACCAGCAATACAATTTTGCTCCAGTGTAGCACGAAACTGCTCATTTGAAGTTAACGAGTCTGAATTTGYGCTGAAAGGGAGGGAAGTAGAAGGAGTAGCACTCACAGTTGGAGGCAGCTGAGATRCAGTTTAAGAAACTCTTTCTCCTCAGCTGTAGCTGGTTGCATCCTGGCTTCTGACACGGGTGTCTGGCTGGGAAAGCATGAAAAGATTTTTAACATGCTCACAGCTCGAGTTTGAGAGTGAATTTGGTGTGTTCACAGGTAAGCTATGGTTAAGCTGAACATTATGACCTCAGCTGCCCTCCTGTGCCAGTCTAACCCCTGATTCTCCATATCACAGCCTTCTAGAGAACTCAGAGCTGCTCATGACTGAACTTCCTTCTGCCCCTAGCATGTGCCTGCTGAATGTTGCTGCTTCAACTCTGCTGCTTCCTTTTGTAAGAGAACAGCAAAAGGGGTATGGAAAATACAGTCAGAAAAGTGYAAGGGTCTGGACCAGGACCCATCCTCTGAAAAATGACCTGAGCTAAGAACGACTTTCTTAGGGGGAAGAAAATCTTATTAACCACCAGAAATTATTCTGCATAGCAGGGAAACRAAAAAGGTACACTGCAGTTGTTTTGACTCATTCTGTTTTATGCTTTAGCACTGAACAAGAAGTCAGATGAGGTATCTTCAGCCAGCTTGTGAAATATAAACAAAAATCCCAATTCAAACCCAAGTAATAGCCTATGRACTAACTGCCAGTTTCCTGCCTCTAAATACATATTTGCAAATTTAAAACACAAAAGCTAAACATTCCTAGTTTTCTCACAGTGGTCTAAGGAAAAGGTCTGGACAAAAAAAGACAACTTTGAAGTGTGAGTGTGATATTACTAACAAAAATGGATAATGGTTACTGCAGACTCCAGCAGTAGCAGTTTGACATTTGGATTTTTGTGATATTTGTACCACTTTGAAAGCTTCAAAACCATATTCTAATGAGGAGTCTGGTGAAATAATTACTGGATATGTGTTGCCAAAATACACAGACAGATCGACCTGAAGCTTTTCATGCATTGCAGCAAATTAATATATGGTATGTAAATGACTTGGAAACTGAATACAGAATCTTTCTATGAACACTCAGCCCAGAGTAGATTTGCCAAAACCTAAAGAGATTTTAGAAGAAGTATTTGATGTAGAGCTGAAGAAGTAACTCTCCAAATGGAACMGAAAAAGTATGAAAGAGGAAAAAAAAGATTTAAAAAATTCTGGCAAAGCTACTGTGCAAACATAGTTTGGACATAAAACAAAAGAGACAAATAGAATCATAGAATCACAGAATCATTTAGGTTGGAAATGACCYTTAAGATCAAGTCCAGCTGCAAACCTAAACCTTAACAAAACTRACCCAGGTGCAGAACCTTGCATTGGCCCTGTTGAATGTCGTGAGGTTCTCAGAGTCCCCTCTCAGGGTCTCTTGGGTGACATCCCTTCCCTGCAACATGTCYACCTTGCCACACAGCTATTGCAACAATCTTGTTAGAATTGTGCTCACCCTTTCCACACAGCTACACAAACACTCCAGAATTCAGCTGTCACTGCAACRCGACTGAGAGCACCAGCTTGTTTACAGGAAAGCTGTTCTGACTGCTAAAATGTCTAATGCCACTAACAAAAGTTGCAAAAATGAAATTAAATGTATGACCAGTCATGTCTGAATTAAGAGCTGGTTTCACAGAATGTCTTGTCATAGTGCTTGATGTGAAGATGTGGCCTCTGGTCCCAAAAATRTCACGGTCAGAGATGATGAGAGAAATAACGGAGAAAAATGAATCAGTCAAGGGTCAAAGCCTATAACAACTAAGAAGCCAAGCCTCTGAAAACTAAAAACTTAGTAGTTTAGAAGCATAAATTGTCTACAGTGTATAAGACACCAGGCACAGTAAGGTAAAAGAGCAAGCATTTTAAAGGAAAGCAGGAAAATTACTTTATTTCCAAGCTAGTTAAGATGTATCTAATTACATTAGAATAAAAACATAAATGTAATGATAACATCTGAAGTACACAGGTAATTTAGAGTATTCATATTGAATTTTGTTATCTTGTGAAAATATGATAGACGGCAAGTGAAGATTAATTACTTTTCAGTGGAGGTAAATACCAGGACTGGATTGAAAATCAGGTTTACAGATTACTAACTGGAAATTATATACAGGACAGGGGAATAAAAGGTTCAATGTTGCATTGCCAGGGCTTGCACTTCCCTTTARTACTTACATGTTGAATAGAGAAACTAATCCTTTTGGTAGGGGGTCAGATTTGCACCTCAATCAATTTGAAAATTTCACTTTCCATTAAAAAGCTAAAAAAGGAGTGCCATGTAATTTGCTGCATAGAAAATGACAACTCTAGAGCCAACAATTGYACCATGGGGGAAACACAGGGAGAAAATGTTACTGCTAAGTGCAGGGAGCTTACTCAAAAAAAACCCATGGGTTTTGCAGACTATAGTCCTTTGCTGCATGCTCTCCATGTATCAGGGAGAATCATGCTGAAGCTTCCTTTCCTGAGATTTCTGATCTTTCTTGCAGGAGGTAACATCACATAATGTCCATTCTCTTCCTCAACACAACCATTTAATGAAATGTGTTAGTTTTAAAGTCTGCTTATTATCTGCCAGTTGCACAATGGCTCAAGACAGTTTACAGGATGCCCAGGCAAGCAGCATTTCCTTGCTGATAACTTTCTTCTCTATATTTTGAACAACTGCTAAGAAAAACACAAGCCTGAGGGTCCAACAAGCAGTCCTTTTTATTATTTTTTTTATAAAGTATTGCATGTCTGTATATTGAAAAGCTACAGTATCTTACTGCAATTCACCCCAAAGCACACGAAAAATTTTACATTTTCTCCAAATAAAGCTTGATACTGTGAAGTTTTTGTGTTGGTTCTTCATAATGAGAGGGACTCTTTTACCCACRGATGATGAGTTTTCAGAGCATAAATGTGTTTAACTGCTGAAAGCCATCTAAAACAGAAATCTGTTTGTGGTTCCTCAGAGGGAGAATTCACATATTGTTGCATTGACAATCCAAATGCCCTCTCCTAGTTTCTTCTAAACATGCTTGTTTGATATATTTGGACATGAAATAGGGAGTATGTCTGGATACCAGAGTATTTGAAAGTTTTTCCTATCACAGAGTTGTATTACATTCTTAGCAACTTGGATACAGAGSTATTGTTCCTATGATTTTCTGCTGTATCAGCATTGGGCAGACAACAGATTTAGTGATTAGCACAACCTACTTCATCTATGATGGAACCATATATTTCAGATAAACTAATTCTACAAAGGGTTGGTTATAAATTTACCTCTTCACAAAGGCTGAGTCACCACTGTATTAAYGGCAGACACACCACTAAGATAATCAGTCCATGTTCCCAGCCACCTTTCACTTTGTTTATACGTCTTTCTGAAGACAATCCTGGTAGCTGGCAACATCTCCTAGGGATTAGCACAAGAGGAAGTTCTTGGTATTAAGATATAAATTCTTTGTTTTTATTTAAAAACCATAATTTGTGTATCATGCTGGAAACTGTTCCAATTTTTATTGCCACATGAATTCTAMCTGTCTTCAAAGAAACCTGCATAATTCTGTCAGTTTTGTTGTGGTGAACCCTTCACACTGAAGTGCAAACATATAAAAGGCCAAGAATCAGAATTTTCTTATAGAAACTAAAAAGACAAACATCTTTAAATTTCAAGTTTATACTMTCTTTAGTATACCCAACCCACTCTTCAATGCTTATCATGGAATGAGAACAAGCCATCCACATTTGTATGCCCATTAGCTTGATTCAGCTAATTCTTACTTATCTTCAATCATCAGCTGGAGTGGAATGAAAATAAAGCCTCTTGTCCTTCAGTATATCTGGACTTTAGCAGGTATGGCTAAAGCAGCAAGATTCTGAGTAAAAAGGCTAAGCGCAAGCAATAAGCAGCTCTGATGACCGCTGTTGTGAGATTTGCAGGCAGATCATTACCAAAAGATGCTGTTTCCTCTAGGAGAATCAGGAAGTCTTCCTTTCACTCAATAGCATCATTCTGCTGGAAGGCAAAAATGGAAATAATTTCCTGACCATTTGGTTCAGTTGTAGAGATGAACACACAGGAAATGAGGCTTATTGCTCTTAAAGGTAAACTGTCTCAGATCAATAAAGTTACTCCCTTTGCATTTAATCAATGAAAACCACACATCCTTTCTAAAAATTATGAACAAACTTAGCCTGCTTTCACGGAAATGATCAGATTTTTGTCAGAATTCAAGATTAATCTCAGCCTGTAAGCTCCACTGCTGTTTCACCTGTTGGCAAGAGCCAGGCTCATGACATCTGAGCTGATTAGACACTGCTTGCCATTGGCTGCAGAAATTGAAACATCTATTTAGTGTAAACTTTGTAGATCATGACTTTGCCCCATTGGTGACTTCTTATGTGCTGCTTTGGTCTGGTGAGTCATGAAAGCATCCCAACATCCCAGTGCAGTTATCTGATAGAGAGAAGGAAGTGTCTGAACATTGCACATCTAGAAAATTCAATACAGTTCTGGTGATTATTTACACTTTAAAGAGAAATTTCTAWGTGTAGGCAAGAAGTGCATGATCCTTCTGCTTGCTTGTTGCATAAATATAGATAAACCCCTTGCAGCAACAAGAAATGTTGACCATTAGATGAATTTTTATTTGTCACATGGTTATGGCTACTAAATTTTGGCACATTCGCTTTTTATTTCTATTTTATTTTTATATAGTTTCATTCTGGTGTTCATACAATTTGTGCTTACAGCCTGTTGAGGCTACACAAAAATAAAGGATAATGATGAGTGTAAATTTGCCTGTTCAATACTGAAAAATTTGGGCTATACCTGCATTGCTCCCATCCTTTATGGGGCCTGAATAGCCATCTCATTAGACTTTAGTTAAATTATATTGCTGTTATAAAATACGTATCATGTGATACTCATAGATATTTTATCAGAGTTTTAGGTTGCTTGAAATAAAAGCTGAACTTTTCAGTATTGTGCCAGGGAAAATAATAGGTGACTTTAACACCATTTTTTATGTCCATTTTTCTATKTCATGCTCTCTGATCCAATTATTATTTTTAACACTCTACAGAGAGCTATCTGTTGATGAGTAGCATCCCAATCACCAGGAATTTCACATAAATTCAATCATTTGCTGAAATTCTGAATTGAAATTGTTTGGTTTTGAGCAATCTCCTTCTCCTGCCCCAAGACAGTCCAAATGAACCATTGTCCCYACTTACTTTAGGATGGGCAGAGTCTCAAGCTCTGAAATGTTCCACTGATCAGGTGTACCCCATCTCTCTGTGTAAAAAGAACAGGGAAACACCAAAATTTGTAAAAGTACCTTATCTGCTAAATGCATTCAGGACAATCTTACACACAGGGTTCTGGACATCAAATGGACCAGTCACCATCACTTTCACAGCCAGAAGAGGGGACTGACTTCTGATTTTACTATAATGATCTTGCTCAAGCTCTCAGGTTGGAATACTGTCTCTTCCGTCATCTTCATGCGGGAGGGTGAGGAAGGAATTTAAACCCAAATCACTGAATGTCTGCAATATTTTGAACACCAGTCTCAGAGCTGGATGACTTCCATTAAGGCAAGGCACCCAGCAGAAAGGAATTCATGAATCATGGGATTCAATGAAAAAAGAGAGAAGGTTCCTGAGCCTCTAATCTTTGCCTGGGGATTTCTAGGATTTGTTACACAAAAAGTAAATTCTATTTACCAGGAGTTCATTATAAAACAGTGAGATTTTCCCCAGAACTAGAGAACAGAGTCTCTGTTACTCTTTGCACCAGGCTAAGTGTCAGATGTTTTCTTACCTAACCCTGAGCTTATTCCACTGCCACCCTCTCCCCAAGTCTAAAGAGACGCACTGCATGAATATATTTAGTGAGACTCACCTTGCCCCGCATCCTTTCAGTGTTAGAGTACCATCAGCCTTCTGTATGTTGACCAAATGTTAACTCAGTTTGTAAAGTTTTATTTGAATTATGTTTCGTTTAATCTGAATGAACCACTTATTGATATATGAGAGAGAATAGAGAAAAGACATGAATCAGAACGACTACAAATTCCTACATCACTGAGTGGTGTGAAAKGAAAGCATTTACAGATTGACACAGCCTTGAATTAGTGGCGTCTCACCTTGAAATCTCACCTGTTTTCTCTGGAAACAGGCTGTGTTTGCTTATGGGCTCAGTCACAAGAGGTTCTCCAAACTAGATACTGTTTTAACCTATGCAGATCCTCAAAGAAATTATCTGAAACTCATCCAGTCTAGTGTCTCAAGTAAAAACTCATCTCTGCATGGAAGCTTGCTGGCAATTTCATGAAAAAATTCAGCCTAACGTAGTTACATGCTGTCACTCATAAAGTTCACATTTTGCCATATACAAAATGTAGACATATTTTAAAATATGACCATAATTTCCTGATTGCAATGCACGAAGTAAAGCAATAATGTGTTGTCTCTCCAAATTTAGAGACAAATATCCAAATTTAGAGACAGATTGAGTAATATTTAATAGTAAAGGGCAATATGATGCCTCACTGCACCAAGCCATTTCAGAGAAATATTGTATCTTGTTAGGTATCTGTGAAGTGGTTTGTGTTGAAGAGACCTTTAAAGGTCATCAACTTCAACTAGATAAGATTGCTCAGTGTCTCCATCCTGTCTGACCTTGAATGTTTCCAGGGATGGGGCATCAGCCAGCTCTCTGGGGATCCTGTGTTTCACTTCACTGCAAAAATATCTCTTCCTTRTATCTGAATCTAACCACTTGCAACTTAAAAACACTACTCTTTGTTATGGCAAGCCCTGCTAAAGGGTTTGTCCCCATCTTTCTAATAAGCACCCTTTTGTACTAAAAGAAGGTCCACCGTGCAAAGTGCAGAGCAATGCTGCACAGTCTGTTTCACTCTCCACTCTCCAGGCAACTCTTCTTGCTACTGGGGGCAATGGATGGCCCCTTTAAAATCTTATCCTGCTTCTGTGCTGCTTGCCTAGTGGATGCTAGAGGAGTTTTGATAAGACAGAGTAACAGTCCTTTTTACAAGAAGCTTATGAATCTTCTGCTCCCTTCTGAAACCACACCGACTGGTGATAAAACCAGGTATAATCCAGCCATCAATTTTTACATTCACTCTCTCCCTCTCTCTGGGCAAGACTATTCATTTCTGTTGGTATATGCCTTTGATGCTATGATTTCATTTTTCATCACCCTTAGTAGCTTTGAATAATTCAGTTAAGGACCATTGTCCCAGAAAAAAAAAAAAGGAATACTGTTATATAAAATGTTATGGTTTCTCCCTGAACAAAGCTAATAAATCCACACTGATGTTTAATGGGAGTTTAGGTCTTTAAACGGGCTAATRCCAAATTCACGGCGAAGATCTATTTTAAGATTAAGAGTTCAGGTTTGAAATTAAATTAGAGCCCCAGTGAATTTACAGCAATAAGATTGTCTTGGCTTGAAAGACAGGTGTTTGCCAATGAAGGCAGGGACCCCCCTTGGAGTGGTGGATATGACCTCCCCCTCCCCTTCCCTCCAAATTATTACAGCTTTGAAACAAATTAGGGGCTTTCAGCAAGAATATGGGTAAAAGGGAATAACAGTTTTTACTGATATGTATAACAAGGTGAAACAGGTAACAACTACGATGGCAACAACCAACCCAGCTATAAACCCAATGACAGCCTCACACTGAGACACAGCCACCCCTTTGGTGCAGTTACAGTCCCAGTCATCAGGGGCGCTGTTGGCTCCTGGCCAGGCAGGGCGGGTGCGATGATTCCCCGGCGGCTGCAGGGGGCGCTGTGGCGCGGGTCCCGGCTGGCTCAGATCTCCCAGTGGCCAAGGACAGGCACAAGCTGGCAGAGATGGATGGAGAAAAGGTTCCTCTACAAACTCACAGGGGAAAATGCCATTCCTGGTGCTCCTCTGGATAGCAAGAAACCTCAGAGCAGTCAGATGAGCAAAGAGACGAGCAGAATCCCATGGCTGCAGACRGGATGCAGCAGAGCTCAACCACTGCAGCTGGAATCTCAGGGGTCCTGGCAAGGAACGGGGGCAGGAAAACACAGAGTAGCAAACAGGAGCCAATGACAGCAGGACGCTGGGTTCTGCAGCAGCAGCAGGCGAGCTCTCCCTGTCAGGCAGCAGGTTGGCCTCCTTCCCTGAGCCAAGCAGGGCAGGAARTGAAGCTACCYCTGCCCCACACATACATACACATGCTCTCCCYMAGCCCAAAACTCCTGCAAGAACTTCCCTCTCTCCAAAGAGAGAAAAAAAACAAAAACCAAACTGCCACGCAGGAGATGTGCCCAGGAAGACTCTTCGGGTGGGGCTAGGTTCTAGTGTGTTTACCAATTGCCCAGCTATCAAAAGGATGACCTGGCAATCAGTGTATCCCAGCAACAAAATGAGAAAGAAAAATTCCTCAAGAAAGGAAACAAAAGGAGAAACCTTAACCCRCAACAAAGATATCCAGGTAAAGTCAGCTGCTGTTATTCACTTCTCAATACTATTCAGAGGGTAGCTTGTGAGCTTCTGGTTTTACCTTTATTGTCCACTGGCTTTCTTTCTGATACCATAAAAAGATGTCAAAAACTGAACAGCCAATGGAATTTATGAAGGAATCTTGTAAACCCACAGTTGGCATTTTATGCCTTAATCTCAAGGAAGATTGCTTGTCRCTTTCATGAGTAGTACATTGAAGCTAGGACACTGAATCATAAAAWGCCATCTTATTGTTCTGTTTTCTCTCAGGTAAACATGGACAGAGAAGGCAAAAGAGAACCTACAGCAAAAAAAAAAACCCCTTTCTCCTTCTTCGTATAATTACTGATGTAGGAAGAGTAACAAAGAATTAACAGACACATATATATGTAGGTAGGAACTAAAACATCATATAATCCTCTAGGACTAAACAGTACAAACACATGGAAGTGTTCTCAACTTATCATTTGAAGAGGATTTGCTCCTCCCCTCCCSAAAAAATCTTCTCAGACAAGTTTTACCTCTTTAAAAGTTTCCACTGTCCCTGGGAAGTAGGGACACCACTTCATTTCTACACATAAGAACTCACAATATCACGTTTCCAAACACTTTGCTTCTGGAAATAATTTGGGAGCTATTGTGATATTTCCACAAGGAAATCTTTCATGAAATAGATTCCACTGTCACTGATCTTGACTTTCATCTCAGCGAACTACGCTGTAAATATAAAATACAAATATGCTGTGTGGAGAAATGATGGGTCCCATCTGGAGATATTAAATTATTGCTGTGCAGATTTTATCTCTAAACCAAACAGGTTAGCTAGTAACTTCTTCTTTTAAATCCTCTTGACAATTCTTCTCACAGATTGCTCACCAGTTTCTACCAATCATGCATGAATTTTTACATATTCTCTTCTTTTAATTCTCTTAACAAATGAGTATGTGATTCAAATTACTTCTTCCCTTCAAAACTTAGTAGCCAAAATATTCAGTCCTCTMGGTGCCCCAAAGATGTTAACATGCTCATTATTTCAGCTTGTAATTTTATAGCAAATAAGGGGGAAAACTTTTTCTCGTTTACAGAAATTCTGTAGAAAGCCTACTGGAAAAAAGGAGGTTATAAATCAGTCGCTGTTCTCTATCTTTTAAGGAAAAATAAAAGCTCAGAACAGCAAAATATGCCTAATATCCAATTTTTACTAAGGGACAAAATGTAATAAAATGACATTGGAAGACATTAGTAGTTTAATTTGGATGTAAACCATAAATTAATCTTGAATGTGCAAATAAAAAATTCCAACCCTCCAAATCATTACCATACAGATGGCTTGATCTCCTCTGGGTGGTGATAGCACCTGATATCAGAATCAACAAAAGGATGGTGTACTGTGGTGTAAACCTATGGCAAAGTACACTTTCCTGGATCTGTGCTCCTCAGGGTACAAACTCCAGAGCAGGGTGGCATTGGTTGAAAAGGATACATTGCCTGACTGGCTGAATCCAGTGCTTTTTATGGGCAGCTTCTGGAGTCCAACTTTGAGGATAAAGCTGTTCTTGTCTGTAAGAAATCTCTTAAATCGAGTACTGCTCCTACTGGGAGGATGCCAGGTAAGTAAATGAAACCGATAAATACAGCCACGGTAGAGCACATCCAGGCTCCCAAACATCAGAGATGACATACAATTCATACCCAATATGTCTACTGTAATGACTTCTAATTAGGTAGTGTATCTATTTTCACTGTTAGGTTTCATGAATCTCTGCATGGTATCAAGGCTGGGAAAAATTCAATATCCTCTGCCAAATTTCTTCTGGATGAGCCTATTGCATTAAATTATAAAGCTTCCATAAGAACATAGTAAAATTCCTTTTTTTCTAATACATTTTTAATGTCTTGCTGCATCAGTAGCATTCATACCTAGTGTTAATAAGAGATGATTAATAATTGCTAAAACAACTGACAACAAATTGAAGTCACCTTGTCAACATGGTTTGTAAAATTAATATTGATATACTGGTATGAAATACTGGTAGTGTAACATAAAAGATTTCCCACCAGGAATGCTTGATACTGTTAGTCTCTTCCAGAGTTCCCGTTTAAAGAAAACCAGAGAAATGATTCCATTCTCCTCTGCTCTCACTTCTTCTGCAATTTCAAATTCTGACAAGATTCACATGGTGTGCAGTATTTTCCAACTTTGTTCAGGGATTGAGTGGAATTGGAGCTGTGGCAGATCTCAGATGTCTGTTTACAGACAATAATGTTGTGCATACTATATTTTTTGTCTCTAAATCAAGTATATTTCTTGAGCAAATATTTTTCTTCAGCAATTTCAACAGGAGAAAAACCTCATGGTGGTGGTTATTAAAAAGAAAGGGCTGGTTATTCATTGTTTTTGATGAGACTTTGCATAAAAAATACAAATTAATAATTTTAATTTTTTCTTTTAATTAATTCATTTTATATTAGCTATAGGATGTTTTGTTTCTGCGTTTATTTTTCAGTGAAAACAAACTCCAATTTTTTTTCACAGAATGCCAGTAATTCCTCTACATTCACTGCTGAGAAAAGGAGTTTAACACCCTTCCAGCTTTTCTTCAGAGAAGAGAATTCTCTTCATCAGCTCATGGAATTAAAGAATACCATTTATCTGAGAAAGTGGTTCAAGATCAGGCATAAACATATTTCTCAATCTTTCACGAGCTATTATCAAGACAAATATTCCCCTTCTGCCTCTGTTTCCAAATTTGGGACTTTAAAACTATTTGGATTTCATGTATTCTTTTGCCAAATTTGTATTTTCATAACCTGCTTTAGTGAAGCCATTACAGAAAGCAGTTTATTAGACAACAGGTACAGGACAAGTGCTGAGTATGGAAACTTCACATCTTCTGCCAGGGCAGTCATGTGAACTTGTGGTGAGTCTTGTGAAAAGCTGGCTGCTCGATGCATAGCTAAAAGCTGCTAATAGCAGTCGGCTGCAAGCAGTACCTGGAGCCGAAAGTTACAAGAGATCTTTTGTCCCGGAATTCCCGAGACAGCCACTCATTAAGTGAACTTAATGACTTGATGGCCCAGCTTGTGAGGCTAACGGCAAGGTATCGTTTCTAAAGTAGCCTATAAGGAGCTCAGTTTTTGTAATATGTATGAGGTTGATTGCCGTTAGCGAACATGGGCATAAAAGCCGTGGTTGCTGAGGGAGTAAACGAGTTGTGCTGATCATCTCTGGTGGTCGTTGTGCATTTCTCCGGCCGCTTGACAAATGGTCAGCTCCAACATGAACTCACTATTCAGTAGGGTACCACGTGCTTGTCTCCATGCCTGTATTTGTATAACACATCCAAAAATCACCTGCTAGAAAGGCTTAACTAATGTTCCAGCATATTGTTTTATAATTAGTGTTTCTGTGAAGAGTGTAGTTTCCTTGGTTTTTATTTATCTTTTTATTACAGGTTGTTAATCTATTGCATTACATGAAAATTATTTTATTTCAAGTAGTTCAAAATCAGACATTTTCAGAACTAAGTCCCATTTTGTGGCCTTTGATACTCTTATTTGGTATTCTCCCGTGATCTTTTGCATACCTGCTGAGTTCTTTGCCTGAGACTCTTATCTACACCATTACTGCTGTTGCTTTTTCTCATTTCATCTCTGGGGCCAGGTGTTACTCAGTAGGCACTAAGTGCCAAGGAGTAAAAAAGATGGCAGTCTTCTCCAATGTCTGTTAACCACTCAGGATTCAATGGCACAAGCTTCAGCAGGATGGAACAGACAACTTCCAGCTAAATCCTCGAAACTCTGTTTCCCAGGAAAACTGGCTGCCAGTAGTGCATACTTAACAGTCCTTAAACTCTGCTCTGTTGTACATGTGAACTTGCACTTACAAGTGCAAATTAAACAAATTAAACATTGTGATTCCAGTCCTGGTGTTGCTGATGCTTTTCATATAAATATTGCAGGCTTTAAGTACAAATAAGCTGTAGCTGAACTGTTGAACTCTCTTTCGGAACTCCTGTGAGACTTCCCAGCTCTTCAGGTGAGAGGTCAGTGTGATTGTAGTGTGATATATTTTTGATTAAGATGTGACAAACATAGTAAGTCGATGAATGTTAATTCA
>NW_026623312.1:1160420-1203491 GCF_030028575.1 Malurus melanocephalus | reverse complement strand
TGTGTTTTATTTCTCATTCTCTTCCTCTGACTTTGTTAGTAATAAATTCACTTCATAATTTAAGTAGTGCCTGTTTTGTCCATCAAGCATTTCTCCCTGCTCCTTATCTCAACTCATGAACCCTTTTGTTAATTTTTTTTTTCCCTTCGCTCTTCTCTATCCAGTGTGGTGGTGGGGGAGAGCGAGTGAGCAGGTATTGTGGGTRCCTGGCTTTTGGCCAGCATTCTAAACCACAACACTTTTCCAGGCTAAGCTGCAGTGGCTATTCACAGGCGTGATCCCGCTACTGACCGCCACAGGAGCTTTGACCTGCTCCATCTCTGATCTGGGCCGGTTCACCCCTCCTTAGTTAACCTGGTGTCCCGCAGCTCCCCGCGGTCACCATATTGATGGCAGCCTCAGCCTGGACGCCTGCTTGGCACAGCACACAGCAGCCCAGAACTCCTGGGCTCAAGCAATCCGTCGGGCTCAGCCTCCCCGGCAGCTGGGGAGTTTAATAAAAARAGGATATGTGCACAGAAACACACATTTTTACTGGAGTCATGGTGACATCACGACAGCCATGGAAAGCTTCCTGTTGTGCAGATTCACAACAGGTCATGCRTGTAGGGTTAAAACCGTAAACCTTTGAGGGTCAAAGCATATTTTCATTCTTTTTATCCATCAGTAAATTCTAATCCATAAGCTTGAATTCTTGCTGTGTCAACATCAGAGAAGGAACCTGAGCTGACCTGTTCAGTTGGTTGTAAACCATGGTGCAGTCTCACAGCAGAACTGAGTCCCAAAAAGCACCTTYTTTTCACTGTTTCTTTTAACCTTAACGTTCGGTTCTAGTTCACTCTCTGGATACTTCAAACCTCAGATGGCTGAAAGTTTCTGAAGGCTACTGAATTATTTTCTGCAGAATGCAAGAGTTGTGAATATTCAGACAAAATTTCAAGTTCATCTTGCTAGAGGCCCTGGAAAAAAAAAAAAAAAAAAAAGAACTATTTTATCTAACAAAGTTAAGTCCTATCTTTTCCTTTTTGCTTCATCCAGGCACAGAAAGATGGCTTTCATGGTATGACACAGAGCTTYGCACATCTCAGTTTTTATTCTCAGTTTTATAATTTTCCAAATTTGAGAGCTTTTCATTGAACTAAGGTTATACTTCTGATGGCTGTTACCATTTCAACAAAAGATTTTGTGTCATGTCAAACATCCCATAAAAATGAGCCAGTTTTAACTGGATTTGTACTAAACAATGGTAGGTTCTCCTCAGCTCAGTGTTAAATACCCTCTTGCCTGGTTTCTCCCATCTCTTGCTAACACAAAGAGTCAAGGATGAGCTGAAATGATTCCTGCTATTGAGTCTTAACAGGTGTGAGCTTGCAGCACAGCAGCCCAAACTTTGAATTGCTAGAAGAGAAACCTGAGAAAGAGCCTGGTGTATGCTTCAGGTTCCTAAAGTTTCAGTGTAGGAAAAATAAGTTGTCTTTTTTATTTYAGAAAACTATTGCTTTCAGAAAGAAGCAGTAGTGATAGTGCAAGCATACATATATATATATATATAATTTATATTGTGAAAACCTCAGACTGCTTATCATGTCAAACATATTGTGACCATAACACTGTTTTTTTGGTTTTTTTTTAAAGAGAGAATATTTTTAAAGAGAATATTCTTGCTTATGATGTCTCAACCCTAACAGGGTTTAGCTAGCAGCAACCTATTTTAACAGTTCCTCATTCCAAATCATTGTTCAGTAAAACTAAAGACATCAGAGATGTTTTCTATTAATCAGGTGCTCAAAGACCACCAAGAAAAATAAATCAGCCACATTTATCACTTCACTGTATATTCAGTATCAAACAAACAAAAACCAAAAAAGCTAGGCCCATAAGTCCTGAAAATTAAGAATTGCCTCCACACTTTAGACAATAACAGTGGGTAGCAGAATGAAAATTGAGTTTAATACTCAGAGATTATAATTTGATATTAATCTAAAATGTTGCCCTCACTGAGAAGAAGTGATTATCCATGACAGATGATTGCAGACTGTTGCCTTAGCTTCAGGTAAGCAAACTTTCACATTACTGGTAGCATGTCAAAGTCAGTCCTAATAAGAGGCAATGAAAGTAAGGAATGCCCTCCTCCAAATGTGAACACAATTAACCAACATCCTCCCAACACCAGGCATTTTCCAAGATGCAATAACAAATACCTTTATGAGAAAAAGACAAAATGGGGAAAAATGGGAGGAAAAATGAGCACAAGTTTCAAGTTAAGCAAAATGTRCCTTTTCTTGTTTCATCTGTACAATGTGGATTTTTTCAGGGCAGAGCAACTGTTCCCATCTAATTTTTAGGAAGAGACTGAAGAGTGAAAATGGAGTCACYAATTTACGTCCTAACCCCTTACACTTTGAGAGTGATTGAGACATTTTTTGCAGCTTATGACAGTCATGAGTCCTCACACAATTTCTCAGTGTATTTGGAAGCACAGTAGGAAAGTTCACACATCTGACTAGGTACAAAGAATCAATTTACAACAAAAGGAAACATCAGATATTGGCACTTAAACACCACAGCAGTAGATACCTTGGAAATACCTCAAGTAAATTGGAAAGACCTAATGCTTAAAACAGTGGATGAAAAAGAATATAACTTCARAGGTGATGTGCTTTTAGTTTAGAGTGGTGCTTGAGTAAATTTTAGTCATATATTAGACTGAGACTAAAAAACATATTTACGTGACTCCTTTCCCATAGCACTTGTGTGTTTAAAAAGAACTGTTAAAAATTACCATCCTGGGAAAGTGTTCCCAGTGAAACACAAGATKTTTTGTAGCAATGCTAACATGAAAGGGTTCTGTTACAGAATTCTGAAAGTCCTGAGTTTATTTTCCTTTTTTCTCCCTTATGTTCTGTTGTCTGCAACAGAAGTAAGTCTATGTCTTCCTCAGTTTTGTATTTAATGAAATTTTGCTCTCTTTATGTTGTTAATCCTTCCTCTGTACATTAACGTCATGGGAAAATTAATGAATGAAATGTATTCTGAAAATAAAAATATCAGTACAATCCTCTGTAAAGTTGGTTTTATTTTTTTGCTCTTACGCTAAAGCTGAATTTCCCTTAAACTTGCCACAGAACTGATTGTTTATAAAAGAACAAGTGTAGTTTTCTTAAAACCTGGAAATGTATTTTCCCTTTTCTATGAGACTTCAGGAATATAATATATAGAGCTGCACTGAGAAGCACACAGAAAAGGTTTATACAGCAGACTTACCCTTTTATGTGATCCCACTAAAAGCATGGAATATGGCTCACCAAATATCCCTRAAATTGCCTGGGTATGAGTAAAATATCATTTCACTGCAGGATAAAGTGTTCCATTTAAAGTGCAAGTCCAGGCTCTAGGGTAATATTGACAAAGTGGAGTTATTATGAACTAAAACCACTTTATAGAAAGCTGGAGCGATATACCAATAATCCTAAGAGCAGTATCTGCTTCTCTCATGGCAGAAATAGTGCATATCAGAGAATTCATTATATGTACATAACAAGGTCTGTAAACATATTTTATAAAAGCAAGCCRTAAAATACTGAGAATAACAGGACAAGACTGAGAAACAAACTGCTTTCCCAGATGTATTTTCTTGTGCCACGGGGAACTTAAAATGGACATAATCTGCCATTAGGAATGTTCTGTTTCCAGCAGGGCTCTTCAGCATTCAGCCTCCAGCCTCCAGATTAGGGGGACAACTTGCTTGAAGAGGGGATAGACAGATTTGGCTGCAGYGCTCTCAGCTTCAGTCACTCTGTCCTTCACAGAGAAGGCAGTAGATGAAGTGTCCTTTTCTTTTAAGGTAAGAACTCTCAGAGGAAGAAGGGAGCACAAAGTAARAATAGTTGTCAGAGTTTTCTTCATTAGAAAGGGAGGATTAACTACAGTATGTTGAGAAACAGGTGGCATTTAAAAGATACAGTCTGAAAGAGGGGTCATGTCAGTTCTTGTTAATTTACCTTGATGGAAACAGAGAAACCCACCATTCTCTGCCTGAAGACCCCTGGTGGAGTTAAACCCATGTGGGATGAAGATCAATACATATCTCCTGTTGAATCCTGCTTGTGACTACACACAAAAAAGGGACTGTTATGGAAAAAAGAATCAATTGATAACATAAAAGTAAGGGAAAATTATATGTGTGGGGTAAACAATAGAGATACTTGATGAAAGGTGAGTTAACAGTGATAAGCTGGTTAAAAATACATGACAAATATATCTGTATAAGCAAAGATGCACATTTTAGCTTTCCCCAGATCTCACAGTTACCAAAYATGGCTCCAGTTTCTTGCTTTGCATTTCTGATCATATACATTTCTGCTTTGTGTATCCTGTATAGGGAAGTGGTCTTGTAATAGTCTGATGCCTGGGGCAGGTTTTTAGAGGGACAGGTTTTTATTTCCTGCTGATTGCCTCTAAGATCCCTTGGCCATCTCTCCCTTTTTAGAGTTGCTGATTTTAATTACGTGAATTGGAACGGATATTTCCTTTCAAAGCCTTTTCAAAATTAGAGCTGAAGGACCTCCATGGAGGAGTTGGAGGCTGAACACTGGCTCTGTAGCTTCCTTCAATGACACAGGGTCCAGCTGCATGTGTTGGACATCTAACAGATGCCAGGCTTTGATTTTCTCCCCTCAATGTATCATCAATATTAAAACCTAACAATTTTAAGCTCAATGCAGCTTAAAATTCAGATCAAAGCATCCAGCTGGGCCCTACYGTCAGCATGAGTCTGGCAGTGAGCTCAGTTGGGTAGATATTGTTTCCCCTGAGTGTTTTAATCCACCTTCTGCCTCTTGCATGGTCAATGCATGGCCAGGTGGTCTTTGAGAAATAAGTGTTCTGCTCCAAATTCAAATAMCAGTTTGCCTCAAGGTAACCATGTCATGTGATCATGGACACAACTTTTGAATTTGTTTTTACAGAATTTATTTTATCTCTTGGTTTGCCCTCAACCATTTACATGGTTCTTTCCAGAGATACTCCCCAATGATTTCCACCACTTCCATTTCACTCWATTGTACCTCTTGGGGCAAAGTTTCATACAAATGTCTCACTGCTTTTAATCTGTATTAAAAAAAAAATCTTCTGGAATCTTCTCAGTTTCCTCCTTTTAGGGACATTTATGCACTTAYTGATTTTTCACAACTACATAGAAGTGCCATTCTATATGACTGGAGAAGCAGCCACAAGGTAACTCTGGTAATTCACTCAGTATTTGAGGATATTAATTGCAGACTCCTGGAACAGGCAGATTGCTGTTATTGCAGAATGTTTGGAGATATTTATGGTTACTTTGTCACTGGAGTTCCTGCAATGTCACATTGCAACAAAAGTGTGAGAATGCAGTGGCACTACCAAGTGCTAGCCAGTGAGTTTGAGGGCTGCTCTCTTCTTTAAGCCGAGAGTGCAAGCACCATGTGACATCAACTTTCTGAACAAAACCCAGTTAATTGCAAAACAATGTACTGCTGGATATGTTTAATTTTGAATTTTCAATTACACTTATGAGGGAAAGGTTAGAAAATGAGTCATAGGGGGATTCCCTAGAGTCTCTATCAAAACATCAAAAGACTTAGCATTTGGTTCTCTAAAGTTTCCCCTTTTCTGATCTTTCTATAATATAAATCATAGAATCACATAATGGTTTAGATAGAAGAGATCTCAAAGAACTTCTACCATGAGCATGGACACTTCTTTCTACAAGACCAGACAGCAAAAGGTACACTAAATTATGATATTCAAACATAAATAAAAATACATATAAGCAAAAGAAWGTATGAGGCATCCATTGAATTTTATAATCATATATTGGGATTTTTTTATCCCCTGAAAGTGAAATTTTACTCGGCTCTAAGACAGCATGGGGGCTTAATTGCTTTAYCCACACTATTTCTGTATCAAAGGATAATTTATTTCAAAATTCAGTCAAACAAGCTGGCTGTCAGCTTAGTAAAAGTACTGAGCACAGATGCTCTTGCATCCTGACTGCACTGAAACTTGTCCTATTGTTTTCATTGAGAAGGCAATGCTGCTGGCTGTCATCAGAGGTACTCCTTCTGCATAGAACCTCGATCTCCAGCTGCTGGTGCCTCTGTCGCAGAGCCCTTGGCTGTGTTTTTAGCACAGGTGTGAGCGATGCCTTGGAGTGTCCTAATGCTGTGTCTCTTGGGCTGGCATCTGGAAGCAGGTGGTGGCAGAGCCTCACTGCCTTAGGCARCACAGATATTGACACAGTCGCTGCACAGCTACACAGCTCAAAAGAAACAGCAGAAGCATTAGAAATTGTGTTTTCAAAACCGTACCAAGGCTGTATCAGCTTTCAGTTACATTTTTCTCCACTTAGAAAATAGGTCTTTAAGCCCTTATTTCTTCTCCCCTCCTGCAGTAGCTTTCATAGTCACTCACCTCAGACAAATAGCAAAATATTATTGAGGAGGACAAAAGCAGGTAAGTGGTGCTTCATGTGTCCTGACAAAAGTATCCATGGACATTGTTCTAATAAACTCTTCAGAGAAAGAAAATTCAGCCACATTCAATTGGTGGTGAAACTGCTGAAACTAAGCCATTTTTTTTTCTTATAATTCATTTATAGTAAAAGTAAAAGCAACCAAGTTTTTTAATTTCTGATTATTTTCATCTTGAATCTGCATTCTCAAAAGTTTCTGAACAAGAGGCAGCAACACCAGGAAGAGATGCTGTGGCACAGCATGGCAGCACAGAAACACAAGATGAGATGCAGAGTGCCAAAGAGCAGAAGCGGGAGGATTTGAGCTGTCTGTGCAGGATTAGGAAGCTGCCTGGCCTCTTCTRCCTGTCAACTATAATGGAATTGAGTTCCACACTGAAGATAATTGCCTGAAGTCATTCTCCAGCCACAGGGAAGGTAAGATTAATAAAGAGCATTTGTTATAATTCTGCAACCAATTTATGTAATGGAACACATAATAAATAACCACACATAGCACAAGCATTTATCATAGCCAATTTATGCATCCATTTGTTCAGTCTGTGTTAAACCAACCATTTGTATGAATAAGAGTGGTTCTCTTTGTGTCCCTTTTTCTTTATTGAATTAAAAATTATAGTTGTTGAGGGGTTTGTTGTTGTAGAGTTTTTCCCTTTTTGGGGTGGTTTTTTTTTTTGGATACCAAAATGACAGTAAYACATGCAAACTTCCCAGCAACTGATGTACAGCATAGAGTTTTCCACCAAGACTGTATTGCAGCCTGTTGCAATTGGAAGATTATTTGAACAAAATATCCACAAGGATYAAAGCCCTTTTGCAACTACACTCTATGTATGCCCAAAAACTTAGATTTGAAATGACATAGAACTGTCACACAAGAGACAGAAATTACTGTGTCCTGAAAATCTGATCCGGAGTTATATTCTTCAAAAGAGGATCTGATCTGGAGGGTCAGACGAGTCCTAAGTGCTACAGAAAGTAATCAGCTGGATATGGTAAAATATCAAAATAAAGGATTAATTTCTGAATACTGAAAAAGGGAAAGATATAGCATGTAAGTACATCTCATGAATACCATTTAAAGAAAGATAATCACTATATTAATTTGATCTTTCTTTCTATCTCTATGTGATTCAGTGGGAAAAGATGTTCTTTAACTTATTCACTGTATTTGTTTCATTAGGCCCTTCTGTCATAGTATGGTCAAAGTTATTTGGTTTTCCACTCCAGTAGCATTACTCTGTGTATTTTGCAGRAGATCATTCTCTTAAATTATATGATGCTGCAAATAAAATTATTTAAGCATGTCAGCTAACAGCCTGTGTCTTTTTTTTATACCATTCCAGCTCTCTTCTGTGAGGTGGCATTTTTCATTCCTGTTTGTTTTCCAGTGGCTGGTAGCATGTGTAGCTCAAAGCTCAGATGACAGTCTAAAAATAGTGTACCCAGACTCTACCTATTTTAATTAATAGGAACCTGAAATATCAACCTGAGCTTTCCTCAGGCTGTTGCTTCCTCCTCATGCACTTTACACATGATCACTGAATTATGCAGCCAGATTTTCTTTATTTAGAGTGGCTTTGTTCCTACTTTCACATATATATACATAACAACATGAATGAAGTGAGGAAAACTGTATACTACATTCTACAAATGAATAAATTCTCTGCTATTATATGTTAAAAGGARCTGAAGCCAATATTTTCCTCTTCTTTTCCACTGACTTCATCTTTCTGCACTGAATATATATGGTGGCCCAAAGCAGCTCTGATAAGGTTTGAACAAAGGAATGTGAAAAGGACTTGTCCCTTTTTATTGCATTCCTTATACCAGAAAACCCCCACCAGCAGTCATTGTGAAGCAGAATAGAAAATAACAAGAACTTTTTATTGCCCTATAAAAAGCCATAATCATCTTGCTTTCATCCTGACTAAAAAGTCTTCCTGATTATTGTGGTACTAGGAAAATTATTGTAATAAGTAGATGTTGACTTCTGTTGAGATGCATATCATTATTTATTGATGGAATACATTAATGTGGAACAAGGGGAAGAAAAAATCAATATTTATGATGAGGAAAAATAAACCGATGTTCAATGAAACAAGCTATTTGATCCTCAGTCAGGAAGACAATTCCCCTCTGATGCATGTAAGACAGATTTATAAATCTCGTAACTTCCTTGCAGTCAAAATGCTAAGTATAAATACAGAGGCTCTATGGGGTTTACTTTTGCTGTTAATTTATCCAAAACTGTCTCGGTAGTTCAGTATTTTTCTATTTTTAGATATTAAACTAAAATCATCAGATCGTAGGATCATAAAATCATTTATGTTCACAAGGACCTTTAGGACTATTCAATCTAACCATAAATCTGACACTGCCAACTCAGCCACTAAGCCATGTCCCTGGGCACTACACCCACACATCTCTTCAATTCTTCCAGGGACAGTGACTCCGATGCTCCCCTGGGCTGTTTCTGGGCTTGACAAACTTTCTGTAAAGAAGTTTTGCCTAATATCCAGTGTAAACTTCCCCTGATGCAGCTTGAGGTCTTTTGCTCTTTTCCTATAATTTGTTACTCGGAAGAAAAGAGTGATCCCCATCTCACTCCATCCTCCTCTCAGGGAGTTGTACAGAGCGATGAGGTCTCCCCTGAGCCTCATTTTTCCAGCTGAGCACCCCCAGCTCCCTCAGCTCCTCCTCATCAGACTTGTGCTCCAGACTCCTCCCCAGCTCTGTTTCCTTCTCTGGATCCACTCCAACACCTCAGGGTCATTTTTTCTGGTGAGATACAAATGTTAAGACTTGAAATACATTTGTACATTGACTGGTTGTTATTTTATATGTCATTGAAGCAATCTGACTTGTTCATAAAGAAAAGAAACTTTAGGAACACATACACCAGCCTGGACTTTGTACTGTGTCAAAGGAAAAAAAAATACCAAAACAACACAAAACACCACCTTCATTAGTTCTAAGCAACTTCTGGTTTTTGGAGAGGCAGAAAAGAAATGTAGGATTCCCTATTCAAAAGACAGCATTTTCTGCTTGTAAAAAAATGGTTTTATGTAGTTTAGCTGTGAACATTTTGTTTCATTTTGCTATAGTATTTATAACATTGTTTTTAACACTGCACAATAGATAAATGCAGAGCAACTCATGAAACTGGACAACAAATACCAAAGGCAATAGCAATTTTTTTACAGGGTACAYCTCCAATGGAGAAAGCCTTTTACAGAACCATGCCTACCTTTGGGATCTGAAATAAAATGAAATTTCTTTCCCAAAAAATGTCTTCCAGGAATCATCTTTGCAAGAGGCCATGTAGTGCAGAGCCCAGGTAACTCACACCTATTGACACAAAGCTGCTTGTGGACAAAGCCCTGGGCACTGATTGTGCCCTCACTCCTGGTTTATGATTTCTGTTGATTTGTGGTCCATTGCGAGTGGATTGGGTGGATGCACAACACTGTGCTTCACTTTGTGTACTGGGACAAAAACATGGTGTCTGATGGGTTTCTTGCCATTGGATGCAAATATAATCACCATGTTCTGACTCCAAAGTGTCTGTAACATAAATAATTTCCCTAAAAATTGTTGTTTTTCATGCGCTTATCTGAGACCCATCTGGTAGTAAAGCCTTGGAGATGGGATTGTGGCCAGTGTCGCAGTACAAGGACTGCAGATCAAATAGCTACACAAACGTAGAATCTTAAATTAAAACAAAAATATAGCTTCACTTTGACGGCATCCCTCTGCAGCACCTTTTGTGCCTATTCTTTCTCTTTGCAAAGTCTTCTGAGTAAGGATCTYAGCATCTTCCCTCTGTCCCTGTCTCTTACTTCCCTGTACACTGGGAGAAATAGTATTTTTGTTGTTCAGTCAGAGATAGAAGACTAACTAATTTACAATGCATAAATGATGTTCATGGCATAAAACTAATGCTATGATGAAAAAAAAATTAGTGCATTTATCCTATTACTAATAGAAATAAAAATCGAAATATATAATGAGAGAATAAATATAAGTCACCATGATGATTATTTCCCCAGGAAAAGAAACTCCTTAAACGGTTGCTTTCTTCTAACAATTTCACATTGAATCTATACCTTCTTGCTCCTGTGTCCCTATTTCTTATTTAACCACACTGTGTTTTTCATTATCAGTGTAAAACATMAACATGGATTGCATATGACAATCCACGGTGCTGATTATCAGCAATTTTATCTCAAAGACTGTAGTCTAGGTTCTGAAAAATTACATTACCTTTGCCATTTCTGCTTTGAATACTTGGTCTGAAGCAATCCCTTTAAGAGAAATCTTACCCCTAAAAACTGAAGGATAAACTCTCTGCTGGAATGAGTGAGGTAACTAGCAAACTGGAATAAGTAATACAACCACCTGGTTGCAGCTATTTTTCTCCAGCTTAATGGGTGTGAAAGATATGCGGTCTGATGTGCTTGATTGATAATATTTTGCATCTATAAAAACATTTCTTTTGACACTTATAATACTGTCATAGTTCTAGTAAGACAGTCCAACTCCATTGTTTAATCTTTTATGAAGCTGAAGTGGAAGAGATTAAATTATTGAATACTGTCTTAAAAGATATTTAAAGCTTTCACATAAATCACAAATCTTCTCAAGTTCAGGGACTGATTAGAACTTTTTGAACTTCATGAAACTTGCCTTTTTTTAGTTTTCTACTCCAGGCAACTAGCACCTTATGAATTTCTCTGTTGCTGATAAAATCAGGAAATTATTCCTGTGTTTATGACATAACTCTGAACAGAGATTTTCCTTATCAGTGATGGAAGCAAGTAAAACAAGCATGAGCTGTTTCTAGAAAGACTCAGTATTGAAAAAAGAGATTTGGAAAATAATTCAGCAGTCTAYTTCTTATCAGAATTATCTGACTTCTCACAAAGCTGTTGTGAACCCTCCTGACATACTCTACTTCCAGTGTATTTAAAAACAATTAATAAGATCCCTACTTTTGTCTTTTAACAGTCCCTTTGCATATTGCCCAAACACTAACAAAAATGTTTAAAAAAAAAAAGCAAAATAATATCCTTCCCTCTTACATCCTGTATAAAGTCAAGTGGTTTTTTTCTGGGTTTTTTTCAACGGAGTCATTTATTATGTATAGGTGTTCTTACCCTTTAGTGGAGTCCATATGAATTTGACAAGCATCAGCCAGTTGTCACTAGTACAGAATCCATCCACTTACTTTCTAACCCAGACACTCCAGTTATTCTTCCCTAGAAATGATTTCAAATCACAGCGACAGATCATGAGGGACTATAAATCTGTATAGCTCCATTGACTTCACTGACATATTTACACCTGCAGATGATTTGTTTCAAAGCATGCTATAAATAAAAGCAAAATACTTCTAATGGCATGTCATAATGATTGACACTTTTCATTTTAAAGACCTTAAAGCACTAAGCTTTTCAAGTGAATGTTTGTATTTATGCACAAAGATAGATTAACAGCATTCCCAGAATGAAGGTGCCAACTCTCATTTAGTTTGAGTTCTCACTTCAGCAGAGTAAGGGTTCCTTTGCAGAAAGAATTCTACTTATCTGGCATAAAAACCACTGAAGAAATCTTGCACTTAAACAACACATTTATTTGATAATTAGTAAGCATACTGGAGATGGGGAAATTGTCAAAAATAGGAAAAGGGAAACAGACCTAAGTTTTCACCAATCTGTAATTCTTCTTCTGTGTGAAATTCCCCTTTTATACCTCTCCACGAGCTACTAACCAAAAAYACTGCCTCCAGATACAGAAAATCTCTTTTATTGGGATTTAGCAGGCCAACTGGAAATGCTCCATATTTGTGTTTTGATCTGTGCAGATTCATGTATCACTGGAATGTCAGCGTTTATTACGTCAGTGTTGCAGCTGGGGGAGAGGAACATTGAGTCACCCAAGACATTTCAAAACTGTCATGAGACACTATTTAGAATCTGTGACTTTGTAACACAGCTGCAAACTTTATTAAGCAGTAGGAAGAATTTATGCTGSAGGAAAGACTTTTAATAGGATCTTACAGGGATTTATACAGATATATTAAAAATTAAATGGAATTGAATTTGGTATTATATTGAGCCTGTCAGACTAAAGACATTCCAAGTGCTTAAAAAAACAATGAGTTACTCACCAGTACCAAAATGACTATGTGAACAGCCTTTATATGGATTAAGTGTTTTAAAGCATAATTTTAGATAGTCTTATATTGGTTCTTCAGCTGCCAACAAAGCAATAACAGAATATATATATGTATATAAATGTATAAATATATATAACATATTCTTGATATGTAACATATTGAAATAAATGTTTATTTTAAGTAGTAATAGCCCGTAGACTTGTTACTTTTATTTATATTCATATCRTAACATCTTATATTGCTCATGACATCCATTATACATAACGTGTTTAAATAATTCTTTTCATTTTATGGACATTGAATCTACTTTTAAAGATGCAAGATGGATAATTTTTTGGTTATACATGCAAATGGCTAGCTTGCAAGTGCAGCAGATATTTATCTACAGTCGGGAAAAAAAATTACATATATCAACAATAAAAAGACTGGATGGTCAAGTAAAAACAAATATCTTTCCCCCAAAAACTTGCTCTTTCTTTTCATTAAAAAGCTTTTCATGGAACTGACTGATTTTTCTAAAAACTAAAAGAAAATCATGACTTTCTAGAGTAACCTTGAAAATAAATGTTAGATATTCCATTAAATATCCAATTAATTCTCAAAATAATAAGATTCTTTAGTGAACAGCTCTACAAGTCAGTGCTGTAATCCATGCAGGGGGATTCATAAAGCTTTGTCATATAGGATAATTTTTACTATATAAAGGGAAGATGTTTAGGGACTGTATTCTTTACTCTTTAAGCAAAATCTTTCTTTTCCTTAGTGGCAAGATGGTTTTGTTGCAGAACAAGTAAGACTTAAAGACTTAGAACACTGATGGTAGAACAGAAGCTGGTTTAAGATGAGGCTAGAGGTCAATACAAGCCTGTTAAACTTTTATATAAGTGACCACAGATAAAATACTGAATTACTTATTTCCCAAAATGTATTATTGCAGCTGAGATTTTGAAACCTGCCAGGAAGTTTATTGGAAAAAAAGTATGAGCATGGTGAACTCTGGTAGAACAAATTCATGTTTGTGTTTGTTTTAGAGGCCAAGAGCTAACTGAGACAGAGCACTGAATGGCACTAAAGTTGGGGAAGCAGGGACAGTAAAAGCAAATGAATTTGAGTCAATACAACTTAGAGAGAGTGAAAGAGAAATGCCAGAAAGCACATAAAAGATATGGTGTTTCACAGTAAATAATCTCCAACCTGGCACCACCAGATGACACTGTGCTTTTCTGTGGAACAGAAAGTCATGTGAGCAGAAATGCTGAGCTTGTGCCCATGCTCTTGACATTGTTATTGTTTGATGGCTTTTGATTTAGCTTTGTGTTACCACTGCAAGTTGTTAATATACTTCATTTCCAAGTGCATTGCCTCTCTCCCCCCATTTGGGGCTCTGAGTCTACCAACACACTGCCTTCATCAAGGGCTGTCCTATGAATCTGAGCTGCAGTGAAAGTGTAATTTCTGTTGATTTAAAAATTCATATAATTACTGCAAATAACAGATCACTCCATAGCAGTCGTCTCCAGCACATCCAGAGCAATTTAGCTAGTGAGAGAGGCAGGGAAGGAGTTTTGATCTGCAGCACAGTCATTTTTGTGTGACCTRTTGTGAATACATGGAAGCTCTCAATGACTGAGTGGTTTTCCTGAGTGGATTTTCCCCCACAGATGAAGAGGTCGCTCAACACTTCAAGATGGAGTTTGTGAAAAACACTTGCTTGAAAACTTTCTTGGACTTGGGACATAAACTTTAATCAGAACTGGAGAGGCTTCTGAACTATCAGTATCATGGTGGTTAAAGCCAGGATTAAAGTGGGGATAAAAGTGGCGGGGATTAAAGTTCAGCAGTCCCTTTGGGAGGCTTAATGACCTGCTTWCCCAGCAAGTGCTGAAGCCAAAGGGCTGCGTGGCTGATTTTGGGTCAGTCCATTTTCATTTCAGTCTGAAACAGGAGCAGATTWGTTGTTCTGGCTGTGTTAGAGCTGAGAAAATGGGAGGAAAAGTAGGCCTCTGAGAAATATTTGAAAGGTAAAAGGTCTTCCTATTTCAACTCTACGGAAATAAAGTTTCCGATTTTGTGGTTTCTTCATATTGCTGAAGGAGATTTACTGAAATGATGAGATCTGCTGGGGCAATTTACATCAATAGAACAGTCCATCTACAGATATTCACCACAAAGGGAAAGGTCCGCAGCTCTAGATCTGTTCGGCTACGTAGTGAAGAAAACAGAGCATAACAGTGTCCACAGAGCACGTTTACCCCTTTTTGAACTGAGACAGTTAAAATATTTTTGTCTGCTTGTTTTCCCAAATAATGAAACAAAATAAGAAAGCAGTACAGCAGCAGGTAATAGGGAAACTTTTCCTTAGATAGGGGCTTTTTAAGTGCTCATAAATAATACTGAAGCTAAATGATCCTTCAAATCTGATACCTTACTAAGAAAATTGCAGCCTGCTCAGAAGTAAAAGAATCACCGATGGCATTTGTAAAACTCAATGAATATCTTGAATTTCTAGTAGGGAATTTGACATTTCAAAGTTAGCTTTGATGTTAATAAACAACATTTCAAAAGTACATACTCTGCCAGAACTTAAAACCACTAACATTATAATACTGCACTTTCAAAAGTGCTTTAAACCTCAGATGCTCAATCTATGATTTATAGAGTGAATCAGAATTGAATCCGTAAGAAAAAAAAAATTCTCAGCATTGAGATTCAGAGCCTGGCAAACAAATRTTTCCCCTTCATCCATGAGAGCAGAGATGATAAGTCATATCAGTGCAGCAGCAGCACCAAGGTGAAGCACTCAGAACTGTTAAGTGGCACTCCTGCTATGCACAACAGAAGAATTGCTGATGGCAGGGAGACTTCTCTAAAGAGCTGATTTTAGATGTAATTCTGTCTGATATTAATGAGGACAACCCCTATCTAAGGGGTAATTCTGTCTGATATTAATGAGGACAACCCCTATCTGATCCAGTGTTTTCCTCTAACACTGGATCAGATGCCACTGTCCAACTCCCTGTGGTATAAAAGTTTCCGTTCTCCCACCCTACAGACTGCTTTATTACCATTCTGGTGGCCAAGGCTGTGAGGAAGGAAAATCGCAGGATTGGAAAGGAAAAGGGAAATGTGTTAACTCTGTTTCATAGCACTACAAACACACCCTGCTGGGACTTTCACAGAGAGATTGGTGTTATAATAATTGAATCAGTCAGCGTGAAGTCCTTTGTGTCCATCTTGGCCACAGAAGATTTTCCCTCTGTGCCTCAAGACAAAGCTCGGGACAGCTGCTAGCCTTAGTGGATGACACGGACTGACTTCTGCCAGAGTCATGCTGTGCTGCAGAAAAAGGAAGCAGATGGTGGCAGAAATAAAGGGAATGCTGCAAACTTGCTGTACCTTGTCTGGTTTATAGTCATGCCTAGGCTTTCCTCACAGCCTTTGAGAACGCCTCAGTTTGCGTAGACCTGTGAAAATAATTTTCCGATTTCCAGGATATGAATCTCTTCACAGTGCCAGGGCAGCATTATGTTGAGTCACCTGAAATATGTGTGCTTAGGAAAGTAAGAACTACTTCATTTATCTCAGAGGCCCCACGCTGGAAGACCTAGAACATGAAATGATGAAAGTGTGTGATCACATACAAAATTTGCAGTGGCATTCAGCTCCAGGAAATGAAGCCACTTGCTGTCATTGAGAAACTGGATAGACTTGGAGAACCTCACATCTCTAGTTCTATACAACAGACAGATAAGAATGCCAGCTTTCAAGAACTGCTAATGTTTGAATTAATTTCTAAAGTACTTCATAGGTATTACAGTGAGCTTCATTTTTATATTCCTTGGGTAAAGAAGGGAATAACTGACATTTCTGCTCTTTGTATGACATATCTCTTAAACACTTCTTATAAAAGATTTACACCTAATTAATATTTAATTGTTTAGTAATGAATAACAAGTGCTTTTGCTTATAAATGATGAAATGAAATACCCTATGTGATCGTAAGTCAAAAGTTAACTGAAAGAAACACTAATTATAGTACAGAAAAACAGGGGGAAATGCACGCTGGCAGGATTCCTTGTTACAGTAGCTATATTTACTATTCTTCTGAAAAGAGTAGCAAAAAAAAGTGCTGATCACATCAACATTTTTTGTGATTAGATAATAACTGATGTAGACGTCTCAATGAGCTCTCTTGCCAGGCTTAGCTTAGAATCCAAATGGGGCCTAAGTGTACAAACATTAACAAGTACAAAATAAACACAGAAGATACATGAAGTATCTTGGTTCATGGTTTTGAGAGCAGATGAGGAAAATCTTAAAATTGTAACAATTTTTGTGATGTTGAATCAAAAAGGCTATGTACAGGTGATGTATGAAGGCTTTTGTGTGGCATTTGAGGATGCTGGAAGTGGCAATCTCAAATTTCACAAGGATCAAGAACAGTCTTCCTACACATGTGGGAACAAAGCAAATAAGAACTTTATAGCCTAGATCTAGCACGACTGAAGGGTGATTTATGCTTTCCACAGGGCCATGACAGTAATTCTTCAGGACCCTCAGAGGAAGAATATATAAATCTCCAGATTATTTCATTGCTTTTGGGGCTTCCCCTCGCTTTTAGAGTTGTTTTGTAATGTAGATATCCAGAGGGCACTACAAGAACATGATTTTATGCCAAAAGGATCTGTGATTTGGACTATGAAAGGAAATGAGTGGCACTTGTATTGGCAGCTCAGCAACACCTGCTGCTGTTTCAGCCCTTGGACCAAGTGCCTCCTCAAGACCAGTGGTCTCACACAGCAATTCTCTTGCTTCAGGTTTACAAAGAAAGCGCAACCAGGAATTGTGGAGGTTTGCTATATTTTCACATTCACTGAAAATACCAGAATGAAATGGAACATGGGCATTAGATGTATGCTAGCTATCAAAATATTAATGGCTGACTCTTCTTGATTGATGAGATCCTCATCTTTGTATTTGCAAGGAAACGCATAGAATTTGGTTTTCTTTCAGAAATTTTTTCTTGTCTTTTCCTAATTTCTCTGAAGTGCACTTTGTCTCTTCTAGGCATTTGTTCACTTCTCTGTTTCCTATCTAAAGCTCTTCCTGCACTATTCAGAAAAAAAACCTTAGTTTTGAATTCTAAAATAACACAGAAATTATACAGAAATAGATCCATCAGCACAGCACAAACAAGTTTATTTTCAGATAAATTAATCTGGTGCTCAGATACAATATTATAGCATGTTGATAGAAGACTAATGAATTGGCAGTCAGATTTCTTTCATGCTGCTGACATAGGAAAGAGACACATGAACCTGGAAGGCAGCAAGCACAGCTGTTGCAGAACACCTTTCAGCTCCTGCTGAGGTCTAAATTAGACACCATACTGTTTGTGTGCAGCCAAACCAACTAAACCCGTGTACGGGAGGAATTCACTTTTCTAGTCTTTACAGAAAATGTTGAAATTAAAGTCATTGGGATGAAAAACTGGAAAGGCAAAATACTGCAATGAAGAAGCAGAAGTTTGTACTCTTCTATTTTCCTTCAGCAGTGTTATTTCTGTTACATTGAAGGTTCTGCAGGTACAGATTAAGGTACACAGAAAAATCCAGGCCTCAGTAACACAGGAATGGACACACCATTTAATTTGGATATAGGACAAGTGCTTTTATTTTACATTGCCAAAGATTTCTTTATAAAACCAACCATAATGAAGTCAACAAATAAGGTGATTCACAYAGGACAGCATATGGAGAAAAGTTTTAAAATTTATTACTGAAAGGTGAACACAGGAAAAAATTTAGGGAAAGCAAGTCAAAAGAAACAAAAAGAGTTTTGGATTGGCACTGGAAAGAAGGGTTATTTATTTAATATTAATATTATTTATTTAATTGAGAGAATTGTAGGTATGATCTTGATCTAGAAATTAAAAATATAGATAAAAAGCGCATTCTATAAAGCTCTGTGTGACTGAGCAAATGATATCTTATGTTCATACCTAGCAGAACTCATTGTTTTTAGGAATGTAAATGAGGAACTTGAAAGTTTAAAGGGATCTTAAGAGGTAATTTATTCTATCCCTCTGAAAGATCCTTCTTGAATTTCTCTCTAAATTTCCTTAGGCAGTCACTTTCAATCTTTCACCACCCTTATTGCTAAAAAAAWTTCATAATGTTTGATGTGAATCTTCCTTGTTGTGATTTAAAATAATCGCATTTGTCTTATACAGCATTGATGGGAAGAAATAAAAAATATATATATCCCATTCCTTTTGGCAATGGCCTCTTAGGAATCTGAATATTGTTACAACTCTTTTCCTAGAGGTCTTCCCTTCTAGTCTAAACAACCCTAATCCACTCAATCTTCCTTCAGACCTATTATCCTGTTTCTTGTTTCCCTTGGACTCTCTTCAGCTTGCCCACAATCTTGCTGGAAGTGTGGCACAGAACCACGGAACATTGGTACCACACCTTTTCCACCTGTCTGATTGCAGCAATGAGGGTCAGCCAGTCTCTGCCTGGTCACCTGTCACTCCAGCAGCAGGACATCCTGTCCCCAGTAATCCCTTCACCAGGTAACTCCTAGTACACGTCTTGGAATTCCTTCACCATATATCTCACAGGATATCTCATAGCTCATTCCCACAAGCTGTTGCCTAAAATATTCTATATTCTGTGTTTGTGCAGTTAAGCAGTCTTGATGGATTTCACTTTTCCCTATGGAAATAATTTTTTTTCTCAGTGTCATCGTCAGATTGAAGCAATTAAATTGCACCCTGAACTCTAGTCTGTCCTCCAGAAAACACTTAATCCCTCCACCAAAAGGAGGTATAGGTATTATCTGTAAATTTACTAAGCACATTTCTGTTTTGTTGTCCTAACCAGTACCTGCTGGTTTGGATGGCAACAAAACCATGTCTCCTCTTAATACCTTTGTCATTTTAATTCAGGCKTGTGCACAGAAACATCAAGTACCATTTGGACACCTGAGACTATTTCCAAAGGCCTGGAAGGTAAAACACACTGCCAATACTAGACTRTACTTGGAGAGTGGAAAGACAACCTAAAAAACCAAAGACAGAAATGCCTCAATTTAGAAGGAATTGGATACTGTTTWTGCTTCTCTTTGTTTAGGTTGTTAGATGGATATAAAAACAATCAGGTGAGCCTCACCTGACTTACATGTTCCATTGCATTCCTTCCCAAAGAGCTGTCTTGGATAATTAAGAACCCCAAATACTGCCTGTAAGTGGGCAGCAAACCTTTTGCATCTGATTTATTTCCTGTAAACAGTTCGCAAGGCCAAGCTCAGTGTCACTAGAGCAAGCGGATGTTCCTGGCCAGGGAGATGATYCCTCATTCCCAACGAGCACCTGAGCATGCCTAAGGGGAAGAGAAGCTTCCAGAGGGCAAGGCGTGGCCAACAGGCAGAGAAAGATGGATATTGCTTGGACAACCTGATGCTGCATGACTGATCTGGAGCTGACCATGGCCAAGGTAAATGATAACGATTTTGTCAGAGAGCAAGCAAATTTCTCAATAGATTTACAGGCACCCAGAGAAGCAGGGGAGGGGGTAAGGAGAAGTGAGTGATGAATGTAGCATGAAGGCTCACAAAAAATTACTTTCATACTAAAGGAAGGGAGGGAGACTGAAGTGCTGATAGTTCATGAAAGAGTTATGGGAGAGATTGAAGGGAATACAGACCCTACAGCTGAGCTGTAGATGCCCTGACATCCATGTAGCATGAAGGATAAACATGGGGTCAAACATTTAGAGAAAGAGCTGACATCGCTTTGCAAGAGGAAACTCTGTCCTCTGTATCTGTGGAAAGGCTTGGTTGGCTTGACTCTTTTTCTCTTGCATCTTAATTAAGGAATGAAGAAAGGATATTGTTTAATGAAGTCAACCTGGCTACATGAAAGGTTATCCTTAGTTCAGCAAAGACTGTTAAGGCCTGTAAGCAGCCCTGGACTTGTCTACTCAGTCACAAGTGACCTAGAAAAGAAAAATAATGACCAAGTGATTTGTAATTGTATGTAGGGACAACCTTATGTGGATTTTACAAGGCAAAAATACAGAAGAAACTTAGCATAAATAACTGGGAACTGATGCATGCAGATAGAACCAGCTTGAATTTCATATGTAACAATATCTGAGCAAACCCTTACTGCTCATGTGAGACCTTGATATTTTCAAAGAACTGTTATAAACTCAGCTCACTGCCTAATCAGCAGAGAATGAAAGCAAAAATAATGTCAGAAAATACTTGAGAAAATCTGTGGTTCGCTCCATCTTCTATGTTGTATTCTTAGAAAATGTGTCACAGAACTGGAAAAGACCAGCAGAGATTAGCAAGAATGAGCAAAGGTTTGGAATAATGTCTTTATGAGGATCAACAAAGTACACCAGGACTTTCAGCTTTGAAAGGGTAAGTAGGGAACAACAGGACACAATAAAATTTTCTCTTTCTCTTCCGATATTCTATTCTTGTAGAAGATAGTAAATAGAGCTTGCAGTTTATGGGAAACAAAACAAAGGGCACAGATGTTCACAGTTATTGTTAACCTGAAGAATACCTTTTTTTGCAGGAAGCTGTAAATGCTGGCAGTTTAAAATGGGGTTCAAGAGTTCAAATGCATAGCAGAAAAAACAGCTGAGAGTTGCTGAAAACAGAGAAGTTATTTCTGGAAGTCCCTGTATTATGTGTGACTGGAGCTTGGGGTTCATACAGGGTAAATGCCACATGCTTCCCCTATTCTGGGTTTGGTTTTTTTTGGTTTTTTTTTTGTTTTTTTCCTAAGCTTATCTGCTTTAGGGAAGTGAAAAAGACATGCATTGGGCATGACCCAGTATGAATGTTCTGTAAAGTTAAAATAGAGATGCTTCCTAGGGACCTGAAGAAACTGTAAAATTATCCATAACCTGAGTTACAATTTACGGTCAGTGAGCAGAGATTGAGAAAAAAAAAAGTCTTGAAAGAAGTAGGTGCCTTGTGAAGATATAGTGGTAGGAGGAAGATACTTTTAAATCCTTTATTTTATTTATACTATATTCTGTAGTTTTAAAAAATACGTATTGCAATATGTGTTGAAATAAAACATGAGCTATTACTATCAAAATTCTTCTATTTTTGGAGTCCTCCATTCTGAGGTGAAACCCACTCTTCCCCTATCAAAGGTTTAACTGACTTATTCCTGTTATACAACTATGCCTTCTGGGTAAGCCTAACAGCTTCACACCAAAACCTTTCTTTGCCTGTTGCCCTGATTTGAAAATATACAGAAAAATGTGGGAACTGCAATACATTTGAGCGACAAAGTTTTGGAAATAGAAATACAGCTATTTCTTAAAGATAAAATAACCTTAGGTATGGAAGACATACAAGCAATGCCTACTTACCAAAACTTCCAAAATTATGAGGATTTCTCTAATGGGTTCCTCAGACTCAGAGGATGCATGTTCCAGACTACAGGCAGATAGTGAACCATATCAAGTGACCCAGAAGAAGAATGATTTTGAGAGGTGTCTTGAACAATAACAAGCTTTAGAATAAATTAAACTGGAGGCTGTTCCTACAATATCCCTCAAGCCAGTCAGGACAAGACAAGATATGAAAAATATGCTCTATGCTGAAGCTGAACAGAATGATCCTTCCTGGAGCCCACAGGAAAAAAGACCTTGGGAGAATTGAGGAAGAGGACTCGGGCTCTGGAATTGGATATACAGAGGGTCTGATTCCAGTTACACCCCAGCTGGAAAAGAGACCCTGGCGCCTTGTGAAGAGGTTTGAGCTGCCTCTCAATTGGCACCAGAGAAGAGCTCCTCCTGGCATCCTGACTGCCAGTGCTGGGCTGGGTGTTCAAAGGGAAAGTGCCCTCTACACATCCATGTCACTGATGCCATGTAGAGTAAGTGGAATGCCGTGGGAACACAGAGACCCTGGACAAGAAATCTCAATCATCCAGGCATCTTGGAAGACACCACAAACTGGCCTGAAGGTGAAAATTTCATACTATTGTATGAAAGGAAAAGGTGACAAGGACTGAGGAGCCCCGACATRTAACCAGCTACCAGAAAATTAAAAGCAATACTCTCTCTTCGCTGGCATTTCTTGCCATATTTGAAAGTTTACATCAAAAAGGGAAAGCTGCCAATATGAAGTCCTACACAGCAATCCACAGAAGCTACCAAGGGAAAAGGTGGATAGAGTCAGGCTGCAGAGCTGAAAGCCATTTAGGTGAATTGGATACTGAATGAGAGAATGGCTGCACTCTACCTCTACTTGTGCATGATGACAAACACTCTGTGAGGGTGGCTGGAGTGATGGAAGAAGGCCAATTGGCAGTGCAGAGGGAAATCCTCCTGGGCTGCTGAATTGTGGTATGAAAATGCTGCCTGTGTAGAGAATATAGCTGTGAAGGTGTGTCGTACAGGTGCACCTATCCAAGCACTGGGCAAGGGAAGAACATTGGAAAAATGGACAGGTGGATCAGGCTGCAAAGTGTCTCAGGTGCAACTGGACTGGCAGCATAAGCGTGAATAATTCCCACTCAGTGAACCCATGAGGCCAGGGATCATCAGGGAAGAGATACAGCGTTCAGTGGGCTCATGATCGAGGCRTGGGCTTAACCCCAGGGTATCCCATAGATCATTCATAACTTTGTAACACACCCTGCAATCGAGCAGGCCAAGGGGATAAAATCTCTGTGGTATGGGGGAAGATATATAAATATAAATCTGGGGAGTCCTGTCAGATTGATCCCACCACAGACCTGCAGACCTGCCAGGAAAAGCACTGACAGTGGGGGATAGGACACTGGATGACTGGAGGCATACCCTGTGCCTCACACCGCTGCCTGGAATTCCATCCTGGGCCTTGAAAAACAAGTCCTGAGGAGACATGGCACCCCTGAGAGAACTGAGTGAGACAACAGGATTCATTTCAAGAACAGCCTCATAGACACCTGGACCAGAAAACTCAGGATTAAATATGACACCGGGCATATCATATTCCCTGTCATGCACCAGCCTGTGGAAAAATTGAATGGACTGTTGAGATACAATTGACTGTTGAAAACCACACTGTAAGCAATGGGTGGTGGGACCTTCAGGCATTGGGATCTACATTTAGCAAAGACCACCTTGCTAGTCAACCTCAGCTGAGCTGACCCTTCCCAAACAAAATCTCTGTGTCCTGTAGAACGGGATAAAGTCCCTGTGGTACATGTGAGAAACATGTTAGGGGAGACAGTTTGCATTTGTCCTGCAAAGACAAACCCTTGCTCACTTTCACAGGACAAGAGGGTTCCTTCTGGTTGGGAAAATACACAGTGCACAAATCCGTGTGGTATTTGTTTATTGTCAGGTGTTTTCCATGTGAGCAGTGTCTGTCTTATAGGTCTTATACCCTATGTTGCTAATATTGTTTCTGTTCTGTTTTCTTACCTCATTGCTGTTTCCAGTAAATTGCATTTATCTCAACCTTGTCTTTGCCTTTGTGCTTCCAGCTGCAGAGGGAGGAGGCAAGCAAATAGCATTGTTTTAGTGGGTGTACTGATTTTAGGAATGACATTCCTAAACCACAGCAGAGTCCCTCGTGTTTCCCCCAGGCAAATATGTGGTTGCAATAGGATTTGAAGGTATATGGTGTGATTATACATAGATAAACAGATATGAGAGGCTGATATAAAGAAACATTACAAAGACAGTAGGAGAAAGAAGGTGGCAAGAAGGAAAATTGACCATGACTATTTCCACATTTTCACAATATTTTCAACATTTCCTATGTCAATAAAAATGCKTTCTTCCCTTTCTCTCATGACCTAAACACCTTTATCTTATTTTTTATTATTTCTATCAAAGAAGTTTGACATTTACTAGATATTCTTCTACAATTATGCCTGCGTTGCTTTGTACTTTGGAAGCCTTCAGTAAATAATGAACACTGAATCTAGAAAGAAAGGCGGTGCTTAAACATCTCTATGACTGCTAGAGGGAGCAAAGATATAAGAACAATAACTCATAATGATGTAAACACAGAGAAGATAGTCAAAAGGATTTTTKGCAAGCCTTCTGTATAAATTACCCTCAAGAGATTGCAAACACTCACAGAAAGTGTGTGTTTCTTATTCAGGCGGTCAATGCTGGTAGATCAGCTATAACATAGTCTTTGCTCTCAGACAACTGAAAGAAAAATGCCTGAAATAAAGGAGAGTCTTTTCTTGGCTTTCAAAGTTTTGTCATAAAACTTCAATCTAGACAGTCAGAAATTTTCCAGACAATGAAAGATTTGTTTTGTTTTGAATCCTSCTCTTTGACCAGATCTTCTCATAAAGCCATGTGAGTTAAGTGTGATAGTAAACTTTGTGACAGATTTCAAATGCTCAGGGGTGCTAAACAGGAATTGTTCCAGCAGTAACTCTCYTCTGTGCAGTATTTCCTCTATTTTTAAATTCTATTTCCTCTCAGTTCCTCGAGAGGAACACAAAAATCCGATACAAAATTGACTACCTGTGGATGGGTGAACATGTTTTATACTGACATCACCACATCCAGTGCACAGAAAGATGATGAATGCTAAAGCATTGGAGTGCCTTTGTATTAACTTGCAATTTGTTTGAACTAATTGTCCATCCAAGGAAAAAAACTTGACTATCTGCCAGCTCTACTAGTTGTTCTGAATGCAGCTGTATAACAGAAGCAGCACATGTGTTTTACTTGTTCATTTGGTCAGATGCAGATACCTTATTCATAGACATTAAGATAAATTTTCCCATTCAGAAGGTATCTACAAAAATCTAGTCTAGCAGTAAGCTGCCTAAGAGAAAGCAGCCAATGAAGGGTGAACACAAATATAATCCATATTATGACACAAATATGATCCAAATTATGAGATGTGTGTTGTTCTGTAGAAAAGTGGGACATGGAAAATTTGTAGTAAGAATAAACAAAGTAAGAATGACCATCTTCACTTTGGGAAAGTTGGACTGTTTTCTGCACCCTGAGCTTCCATGAGAGTTCTGCTTAAGGGATGCCAGAAATCCAAGCTACATAGCTATATCCTTTTAAGTACTTTTAGTTAAAGAGATACCCTTCACCTTGTTTCCTTGMTTCTTTGTGAAGAGGTTTCTTTTTGAAAGTTCAAAGTATTAAAAATCTGTAAGAATTTATTGACTGCCATTGTCATGTCAATGATGATTAATCTACATTTTTTAAGGCTCAGTGGGCTATCTCCAAAATATGTCTTCATAAATTAAAAAGTATCACTTGTTTGACAAGAATTAAAGTGGAATAATAAACCTTTTCTTAACTTGCTGGCAAAAAACCCACATACTCTTTGTTATTAATTTCAATAGTGCCATCTTAGCATCTTTCATGCAGAAAGATATTTTTTCTCCCTTTTCTTGCTGTTCTTCACCTCTAAATAATTGCCATCTTAAAAAAGCTAAGAATTTCCACTGCCCTCTAAGAAAACTACATGACTGTAGCTTGGTAGAGATCGAGATTTCTATTATCTAGATGACAAACCTCAAATTTAAGATGAGAAAAATAAATTTTTCTTTATAGTGGAAGATCAATTCTATTTTTATTATATTGGTCATATCACCRTGAATCATTAAAGGGAAGCAAGAATTCTACAGTAATTTTGGGGTTTAATGGGGGTTTTGGGGTTTTTTTGGTTGGTTGGTTGCGGGGGATATTGCTGGGAGTTTTCTTGTAAGTTTTTGGGTTGTTTTGGGGGAGGGTTTGTTGTTTTGCTGTTTGTGTCTTTTCCTGATCTGTTCTTCATTAAAACTGTTTTCTAACCTTGTCCAGTCTAGCCCGTTTACTCCAGATAAAAAAGCTGCACTTTTTGGAAGGAATAAAAAATTAAATCTGTCACCCAATTGCCCAAGACACAAATTTAGCATTGTTGCAAGTCAGTACCACCTGTGACCAAATGATTGGTTACGCTTCCCTCTCCTTAGCTCTACATCACCTCCTTCTGAATTTCAATCTATGYGGCATAGCACAACCTAATTTGAAGAAACCATCCAAATTCCTTGTATTCTCCTCGAATTTCCTAGCATCTGAAGTAGAAGTGGCAGTTAGCTCAGTTTCTCACTAGGTACCCCAAAATCAGTGTGAGATGTATATGGTCTCAGTAGGTCAGTTCAGGGCATAGTGACCCACAATTAAAAAGGGTAATATAAATTCTGGCTTGAAAAAAAAGAAAGTGAAGGTAGACATCGAAATGTATCAGAGTATTCCTTCCTGTTTCCATGGGATGGACAATATAACTTGAATTCAATCTTTCCAAAGCTTTTTCTTGGGGCTCTCAAATGATAAGAGGAAAAAACAATTTTGCCTCACACACCAAGGGATGGCACCCATGCAAACAAGAGTTCCACCAGTTTGACATCTTCTGATAGTTACCAGTCCTCTAATACTCAGATGCTGCAGTAACTAGGCGTCTGAGGAATACTGAAGAGTTGACATTTGCAAATAAGACTTTTCTTTTACTTCGTGGTTACACATTGTCACATTTTAAATAGGGAAAGTGAAATTACTGCCTCAAAAGTGCTTGATGCAGCACCTGAGTCCACTGGTGTGGCTGCAGCCTTTTGAGCCAGCAGGCACAGCGGATCCTCCAGCTGCCCAGCAGAAGTCCATGGTGTGGACCATCTCTACAAGGAGAATCTTGTGGTTCTGTGGGTCAGTTCTCCAGTGTCAAACCACTCCACCTTCAGGAAGCCAAAGCAACAATCTGACTGAATTTAATGTTCACTCAGCTAAAAACCTTAAACTGCCTCACTGAAATCATGTTGATTTATTGCCAAAATCAAATTCCCCCATGATAGTGAATAATAGTGCAGTATTTAAGTAYAGGTGAAGTGAAGCATCCTAAATGCTCTGACATTGTTTATGCGTCCTATATGGGCATTATATTTGAAATACTAAAATCTTTAAAACTTCTATAAAAAGCAAGTGTTGCCAGCCTGTCTTGTTAATTTCACCTATAAATCTTTGTGATACTGTTCTGATTTCTTAGTTTTCCAACACAGCCAATGAATTATGATAATGATAAACCTGTTGTTTCTTAATCAGACTTTTATACTGTAGATGGGGAATTCTTCCAAATACCCCCATACTTTTGCTTCATAGAAGTTTGAAAACAGAGCTTCACTACTGGTTTTAGAAACATCTTTTCAGTGAGCAGAGCAAAATCAGGAAGGCATGTTGAACAATATAGTGTATCGATATTTTCTATGTGAATATTGTCTTCCATCTGTTTGTGGCCCTGTCACCTTTTTCTGATTCTAAATTATCCAGCAGCCCTCAAGCAAGCCCAGCTGGTTATACAAGAAAGATTTTTGGAGTGGGACTTAGCATGCAAATAGATTTGAATCAGACSTTACGCTTTGCCGAGGAAGGTATTGTGGCACTGCCCTTCCCATAGCTCTAGGGAAGCCAGTGTTATAGCAGCATTTTGTAATGTTCCTTCATGAATTATTATGTGCTCTTTCCACATATGGACAGTTTTTTCATTTATTCTGATCCTACAGTAAAACATTGTTACTAAGATTTTTTTTTTCTTTTTCTCTGATTTCTATCTGTAACTCCAGCCAAAGCCATTCACCTGAAATGCCCATATATTATTAATCTACAAATGTGTGGTAAAGGCTTTTGTGTTCTTGGGAAACTAGCAGAACATGTTCAGTTACCTGCAGCAGTAAGAGAAGTTCATTTTTGCAGCTGATGGTCCAAGGYTGTCTCTTGCAGCAAGATCCCACATGTTCCTTCCTTCACAGTTAATCCCATGTGACAAGGTGATGAGAAGCCCTCAGAACGCCTCAATATCATCRCAAATATTCTGCTCTTTCAGGATAGTTCTAGAAGTTGATTTTGTGGCCACCTTTTGCCACTTAGGTGCTGTAAAGGAGATGTAATGAAAAAGAGAATCTGGCCTGGTTTTTGAGTGTTTGGGAGGTAAAATATTCAATTCATATATAATTACCATCTTGGTAGATACCTCAAAATTTTCAATGAAGTAACCGGGAAAAATGTTATACTGTGGTGAGAATAATATCGTTTTTGCACTTCCAGCAGGCTGTTTAATCTCTTTCCTTACACCTAAGTAATTTTTCTTAGAGCATTTGTTTTGGTTTTCTCCCAATGTTGTATCTGTAAAAGAATTATTTGCACTCTCTATGAATCAGTGTTTTCATTGTTTATGAGTGGTTATTTTGGATGTTTCCTTCTTTTCACTGGAGTCCCTTATATTGTATTCTCAGTGTTCTCATCACTGAGTTATTATAGTTGGGTCCCATCACAAGAACTTCACGTTAAACTATGAAAGAGTTGAGCTGTTACTTCTTAATTTCAGAAATTACTTCTGCTGACTTTGCTGTTTTGGTAACTGCCATCATTTTATCCAAGTTGAAAATGCCCCAATGAACAACAGCTGTGTCATCTTCTCACAGAGCCTGACCTCACTTCCCAAGATCATACAATTTCTTTTTCCTCAGATTCCACAAGGGATTCCCTGTTCAGCCAAATTGGACTCCTACCCTCTTCACCTGACTTATGACATCAATTAAATTAATATAAGCACACTATCTTTCAAGACAGACACAGTTAAATAGCCCATTCCCAAAACAGTGAAAATCAAATCGCCTTTTGTCACAAAGTCAAATCAAGTGTTTTGACACGGTAATAACCATGCAGAAATTAATTTACCTAGCTTTGGTAATTTAGCTATATTTTGTCATAAAAATGCATCTTTATTTTGTCCTTTTTTCAGGTTATCTCTTGAAAATTCAGGAGTCAAACCCCGTAATTACATAGATATTTGCAAATATTGTTTATAGGAGAAATAGGCTGGGAGTTAACAATATGTACTGCTTTTAGCTGGGGTAGATTTAATTTTATACACAGTGGCAGATACAGAGCTATTCGTTCCAAATACAGGGTTGATAACACAGGGATGCTTTTGTTGCTGCTGAGCAGGGATAGCACAGAGCCTGTGCTATCAGGCATTTCATGTGGCCATGCTGGTGAGGAGGCTGGGCATGTTTGGGAGGTTGAGAGGGGTTACAGCCACGACAGGTGACCCCAACCGACCAAAAGGTTGTTCCAGACCTTGTGACATCATGCTCAGGCTATAAAATGAGGAGAAGAAGAAGGAAGGGGGATATCTATACTGATGGAGTTTGTCCTCCCAAGTCACCATCAGTATGATGGGACTCTGCACTGCTGCACATGGCTGAGCAAGGGAATTCATGCTGGGGAGCAGGGAATTCACTCCTTGTTTAGCTTTGTTTGTGTGCACAGCCTTTGCTTCTCTTATTCTCAACTCACAAGCCTTGTAGCTCTTACCCTTCTTATTTCTCCCTGATCCTGCTGTGGGGGGAGTGAGTGAGGGTTGCATGAGACTTTGTTGCTGAGGTTAAACCACAACAAAATTTCCATTATCTTGAGAAATTTAGAATTATCTTTCTGAGTGTTGTGGAGTCTTAAAACATATATTATTGCAAAGCAGCTTTTGAGTTATTGCCAGAGTAGCCAGGTCTGCCTGCAGATTGAGAGGCAGAGGGTCAGACCTCACTGACTAGTAATTAGTAATTTACACTGCCTCACACACTGGCATCACGGCCACTGTTTCAAAACTCTACAAGGCACCTTAAATTCTTCATTTCTCACATCTAAATGAAAGCACAATAATACACATGTTTCTCTGCTGCTAAAAAAATTCCTCTGCTTCTGCCATAATGATTCATAGACAAAAAAAAAAGCCAGTTAGCTAGTCAGAAAGTAATTGCTTCACATCAGTTGTCTAACAACAAAAAAATCAACCTCTTTTGCCTAGCAATAAAAAACAGCCCTATTCTTTGAAAAATAAATGTGAATTGACATCTAAAGGAAAACTAACCCCAAAAAGCACTAGTAGCACTGGAATAAGCTAAAAGTCAAAGTCAATATAATTCTTCCATGAATAAATGGTGTCAGATAAGTAGAATTTAAAAATCAAACCTTTGAAGGTAGAGTTTAACACTCAACAAAAGCTTTAATAAATTATAATTGACTTCATTTTTAAATAGTGCTCACATTAATGGAGTATGATGTGCTATGCAAATGTGTTCCTCATTTCCATCTTTATTTGATGGGTTTAATAAGTATCTCCTCAAGTTACAATGGATTTGACAGTCAAGGTGCAGTTTTTGCTTTGCAGAAAGGTCAGTAGGAAAATTTTCATGTTTCTGCGCATGATGCCCTTTGCCCTTTTGGGAGGGACTGGCAGCCTGGCCTCAACAGTGCCAGGATCTGAACTGAGCTGCTTGCAGTGTGAACTTGAATCAGAGGAGGTAAAATGTTTTGACAGAGGGCAGTTGCAAAGCTGTTTGCAGGAACAATATCCTCTCAGCCACTTTACTCATCCATTTCCCCTCAGTGAGAAGAAAGATCTAATAAGGCAAGATCCTTCAGCATCACATGAAATTAGTTTCTGCATTGCAAACACAAGCAATGCTCCTGCGCCAGAATGTCAGCTGCAGCCTCCCACTCCTGTACCAGAGATTGTAAACAAGGCAGTAAAGGTGCAGCACTTTGCTTGCCAGGGCTTTCTTCCCAGCAGATTGGTAGCCACTTGTCCCAGTCTGTGGCTTGGTCACCCTTCTCTATTGACAGATAATGAAGATATTGCCAAAGGTCATGCTGGCCTCAAACACCCTCAAACAGGTGACACAAAAAGAGGTTTCTTGTTATGTAAGTGAACTAAATGCTTCACAAAAAATCAGCCAGGTGGCTGTTTTTCTCTGCTAGATGAGGAATGAAAATATCTCTGTCTCTCTGTTGATTTCTTGTGGAATTTTTTTCCTATCCCACAAAGATTTTATGAATTTTAGACGATGTCTTTTTTTTTCCCTTCTTTTCCTATTTTTCTTTAGTAACTTTGATTGTTCTCAGAGCTGTATATCAGAAAATACAGAATCTGTCCCTACTCTTAGGGAATGCTATAGGAAGTGAGATGCAACAGATGGAAAAAGACAGACTGATGGAATGAGGAGCATTTTGACAACACCAGTCAGCCTGACAGTTGGTAGTCTCAGATCATCAGCATCCTAACAACTGTTGTCAAGCTTTCTTGTAGGCACTGCAACAAAGGAAGATTTTAAAGTACATTCTGAAGGAGGAAGATAAGTTTACTTTGCAGCTATTTATTGAAAAATATTATCTTACAGAGGACAGACACACAATTTAACAGTATAGGCAACCAAAGTCAGTACCACAAATATTCAGTTCTATCTGACTGCCATACACAAGTTTATGCAGTCATGTGTCTTATTTTACATTAGCCAAGTGAAATTCACAATCTGTATTTTAGAAAAAATTTATATGAATGCAAGATCCCTTCTTTCACTCTTCAAGGAAAATTCCCTCACTAGCATATTTTTAAAAATCTTAGTAGCAAAAGCAAATGTTAAATTTTGCATTCCCTTTTCAGCATGGTAAGAATGCATTAGCTCAAGAACAGTGAAAAATCCACATATCTTCCCATTTTACATGTGGTGATATTAGAAAAAAAGAGGTCATGCACCATATCCTGTGTGGGGAAAAATTAGGAACTTACACTTACTTGTGTGAGTTTAACACACTCCTGGGATGGTGGAATTTCAGCACTGAAGTTGGTGGCTGGCTTAGCTATTAAGGTTTTTGGTTGAGGAGGGAAGAGTGTTTCATCCTCAGATAAGACTGGACTTTAACAACTGATGGATACACACAATAATCTCCTACTCCAAGGAACCAAGAGGAGAATAATTGGAGTCTATGATGAATAAGGCTACATTTCTATTTTTATCATGAACAATATTCTCTCTTTGAATTACCTTCAAAATCTCYTGAAAAAGAAATAAATTGCTAAAACTCTGATACAATGGCAAATTGGCCAGGTAGGGTTCACAATGAGCTAAAAAAGTCTCTACATTCAGCAGTAAATAGGGAATTTCACTTTAACTACTCCAGTTTGAAAATCACCCTGCTTTGTGGATGCTTCAACTTCCCAAACATGAACCAGCTCAACTTGTGTTGGAAATATGTGGGCTGTGGTGCTTATGTAAATAGTTGCACATATTTTATCATTGCGTGTTTAAGCATTTAGTTTGATACTTGTGATTGCACAGGGAGAGAGGGATAGGGAGGGAGAAAGAAACGCATACCTACAATGACAGACATCACTCTGTACCTTCAGAATCCTTATGGGTTTGTAGTGAAGAAACAAAAAGATAAGAAAGAAAGAAATATGCAGTCCTTTTTATGGTGGCCTAAATGTTAACATTTCTTTAACCAATTTGCTTTCTCCACAAATGCCCAATCTTTGTCAATTCTAACATATTTTATACTTGACTATTCTCATATGGTTTCTTTTTAGACAGCTCTTTAAAATGCTCTTGCAATCTGTTTCCCTGCAATTACTAATGCCTTATTATCTCATTAAGCAGTTGTTTTCATTCTGTGCATCAGATACTATAGGCAGGACTTCAGTACATATCCTCAGCTCCTGATCTTACAGTCACCTCCACCAAAACATGTAAAGCCAGCTTGAAAATTCTGTTTTCTTGTGTTTTCTTTCTCCTAAAGCTCTAATCTACATTAGCATTGGAAGGACTTTGGCAGGGCAGGTAGAGGCAGGGCAGGTGTTTGGGATGGCACTGTTCACTATCAAGTGTTACACCTGGCGTGCTAGTAAGTTTCACACTTGCACTAGCTGGTGTGTAGAAAGGGAGAGGTCATTCCTTTTCCTTGCTTCAATGTGCCTCTTCAGGGCATGCCAGAAGGAGATTAATGTGTGCTGCTTTCCCTCTTGCATTTGTACTGAAACTCACACAGAGAGCGTGCTCCTGGCCTTACAGCTGACATAACTTGTCTTCCTGACAGCCTTTGGTCCAATGTCTGGTGACTGCACCAGCAGGAATTCCACCCTGCAAAAGCACTCAGATGAGCTCTGGTTGCATCCTGTGTAGCAGAATATCTTTTTCTTCCATCTCTTTCCCAGCTAATGCAGCTTTGGTGTGTGACCCACATGTCACTCCAAAGCATGGCAGATATCTGGGAGTCCTGGATTTGCATTATTTTGGCGACTTTTGAGGTGATAGCTCTTTGCCTAACTATATTTCCACATCTCTAATATTTCATCAAATCATATTGCTTTGAATAAGACAGCAGAAGGGGGAGTAGCTGATTGCTTGCAAAGTTTTGATACAGTCTGGTGGAAAACTACTTGGGAAGTCTTGGTGACTCTGTGACTCCTCTGAGTTCTCATATGCCTCAAGGAATACTGCAAAAAAGGAGCAAGGCAGATGACTTTTAAAGTTCTTTAAAACCTATCTGTCTATTTAAAGTAAGCTAGAAAGTATGAACATTTTTCACTGGAGATTTGAGTCTAAAATGTCTTATGCTTGACGTAATTTCTTATTTTGGAAAAAAAAAATATATATATAATGGTTCATGATCAATGGATATTGATCACACTAAAATTAGAGTAGCATTCAGATAGATAAAATATGTGATGATACTGCTGTAGACAGAGGCCTGGATATTTCTGGGTTCTGCTCTCTGATCTGTCATCAGCCTGACTTTATATACTTTCTCATTTACAGAATGTTTACTTACAATAATTATAAAATGAACTTATTATGCTGAGTAAATTTATTGTTAGGAGTAACTAGTTTGAATAAATGTTTTTCTTTTCTATTCTGTTTCCTACTCTCACAATTCAGGAGCATAATTTATCAATATGTGTGGGGGGTTTGTTCCAAATTATTTTACTTAATTCGTCATTATGCTTGATGTATGCATGCTGTACAGTAGAGTATTTTTTTGTGAAATTACGTGGTTTAGTTCTTAGTGCATAAAACTCCCTGTAAAGATGGCAAGACTTCTGATTTTCTTCCTTTACTGAATACAGCTCCTTTTGTCTAACATAGTACTGAAAATATTCATAGCTATTGCAGGATCCATATTGGTCACTTTTCATCTATTTCCCAATGTTTGGACACAGTTGCTTATTTCTCTGTGTAATTTTGTAATCTGATTATTTGTAAATATATGCTTCAGTGGTCACAAAGTACACAATAACAGGTGTAATAAATGAAGCAAGTTTTCAGTTAATATTCATATTGACCCTCTCCTAATTGCTGAATGTCCAGTCTAAGAATTGCTCTTGGTGCTTCACTGTTTCAGTTATAAGTTATATTCGTAAGTAGCCCAGAGCAAAAACACCTGCAGCTGCTCTCAGATGTACAATTTTGAGAGCAATCTGATTTCATTTGCTATTAGACATTCAACTGCCTGCCTCCTTCCATGAACCACTCAGTGAATTACAATAATCACATAGTAATCAAAATATCCTATTGAGATAAAGATAAATGTGAATACTGAAACAGTATATGACACCTTAGCTCCATTTCACTCTTGAAATGGATCGTATATTAGAGTTTCTAGTGGATATAATTATTTATAATCTTCTATGGAAATTAAGTCTAAACTGGTGAAAAACTGCACACTGGCAAAATGTAAGATTTGTTGCATTATTAGGAGATTTGCATTAGTTCTGAATCATATAAAACAATAACTGCTAAGTTAATTGCTAGGAAACCTCAAACGTTCCCTGGAGAATTAAAGTCACACTCATTTTGTGACACATTTCCTTGGATATTTCAATTACGGATATTATTGCAGCTTTTTAAAGGTGCATTTTTTGCTATACTGGTAGGTTTTTACATTTTCTTTCTTTAATAATTTATTTGTATTCAGACAATGCTGAGGTTGTTTCCCTTTTGAAATAATTCAACTGATGTGTTGAGGATTTTAGAAATATTTACAGTTTTGACTCCTTTATGTAAGTCAAAATATATGTAATAGTTTTTGGATGTTGACGTGATTATTTAAGAAACTGTGGTAGGCTCAAATTCACAGAATGCATTTATCAGATGTTTTTTGAAGGCAGACGCCAAGCAGACGCCATGCCCAACATAATTTCTATAGAGGATTGATTTAGGTGGCCATCTAGTGGTGCAAATTCAGTTGCTTGAAGGAATTACCTGAAAGGCTGCGAAATCATCTCAAGATAGACATTCTTCAGCCAAAAGCAAATAATCCTGTCAGGAAATAGGCACTCTCAGGTGAATGTTCAAAAGCATATTCATGAAAATAATTATATAAATACTAATATTGACATGATTTTTCTGGACTAAATTACTTCTACTGTTTATCTACTATAAATTAAACATTATTTTTGTCAAGTCTGTTTTCTACTTTTTCATAACGTCTAGCATAAATATTAAAAACCAGACGAAATCTCATGTTCAAATTTGTCATACTTGCTTTTTTTTTTTTTTTTTTTTTTTTTTTTTTTTTTTTTTTTNTGGAGGATTAAAATTTTAATTTAATTAGGTTGTGTATATTCTGGACAGTAGAAAGAAAGTCTATTCTTAGACCCAAATAAGACTCTTGCATCTGCCAATAGATTTCTGTTGTCTGATAAATTAATAATTTAGTATTAAAAATATATATATTTATAACTGCCTTAACAGTAGCTGCTTTTAAGAGTGACACAAGCCAATCCCACAAATATTTCACACTTAACCAGTTTTGCTTACAAAAGATAAAAGATGCAAGAATAGAAAGATTAGCTCTGTAAAGTGAAATAGCTCTTTCACAGTCACCAAGGAAGCTATAGGCAATGCTTTCCCAACAAACCTATAAAATCTTGGAAGTGTTGTGCAATATTAATTCCTTTTCCTTAAAACAGTAGGATGAAGAGACGAGAGTGCTAGACTTAAATGTGTGTAAATCATATAATCTTAAAAATCAACAAATCTCTTCTTCCTGTAGAATTTTTTTATTGAGTAAGGGAGATGTGTCTGATTGTTTGCCTGGGACTTCACAACTGCTGCTGATTTTATTACWGGGGGTGCTCTCACAGCTTAGAAATAAGCAAAGCTGCCAGCCTTTAAGATAAGTAACTAAGTTATGGTTTTATGTGTGTTTGGTCTGGGCCATGTGGAGAGAAAAGCTGCCTAGAGAAAGAGTCTGGCTTTGACCTTCATGGTCCTTGAGAAACAACTTACTGCTATTCAGGCCTTTGTGAAAATGAACAGGTTGAGAGCGAGTTTTATGAGCCTGGAGGGGATGACTGTGGTTTTCTCAGTGAGAAGAGCTCACAGGGAACAGCAGAGGAGGAGGAAGGCAGATTTTTAGCAGCAAAAGTCCTTTCATCCCCATCTCAGTCATACTCCACAAGCACTCCATTGTTGTACACCCACCCCTGGTTGAGATCATTTAGGAGCTCTGTGTGTCACTGCTCATCACAGTGTGAAAGCCTCAGATGATGAAAAAACAGCTTTATTTTGTACTAAATGTCCAACTATGGGTGTCCTGAAAGGGAGGGAAGAAATTACAGGGAGGCCTGGTGATGTCCTTTAAGAAGAAAGGCCACTTGGAAGAAGGTTCAGATTGCTCCTTTTTGGGATCCTGGAACAGATGCTGTACAGTTGGGTTCTGACAGGTCCAGGGTAGGGAATCATCAAGACAGATGGGGAGAGTCAGGTAGCAGCTGCTGTGTACAGCCTGCTAACCCCCAAGCACTCTCAGGTTGATGAACAGAAATCCATGTGGTAGCTAACACTGCTGAGGCATGTGGCTTTAGCCTTTCTCTCACAGGGGAAATAGATGCAATAGTTCTGAGTGTTTGTGAGTGTAGAAAGGGATTTGAGACAGTTCTGAAGCCTACAGGTGAGTCAGATGGATAGCACTATGGGACTGAGAGTTTCTCGGTTTCTGAGTTTATTTTTTTGCATATTTGTGTGTTTTGTTGTTGGGTGTTTGATTTGGTGATGGTTTTGTGGTTTGGGTGTTTTTGGGGCAAGGGGAGAGATTTCATTGTTGTTGTTCGGGGCTCTTTTTTTGGTTGTTTTAGAGAAGTACAATTTGGAACACAGAAAAGTGAAGTATTCTCACTCACTACATGTTCCAGAGCTTGAAGAAATCCTGAAACCCTCACAGCTCCTTAAAAATTTGCATAAAGATTAGATTGTCCTGTAGCTTCCATCTCCTGTGTAGTTCCTGTTTATGCTTGAGTAATGACAGGACTTTCTCATTTACACAAGCACGGTTCTTGCCCTCCTTCCTCAATTTTTTGTTCAGCAGTGTGCATTGCTCTTTCCCTGGAGGAAGTGATTCTTGAATATCATCCACCCTTCTTCGACCCTTCTTCCAAGCAGTGCCTGATTCTGTGGATTAACTTTCCTGAAATCCATGCTGCAATCATACCTTCTGTTTCCTGCTTGCCCAATGCTGAGCTCCACAATCTCATGGTCACTGCAGCCAAGGCTGCATCCAGCTTTCACACCTCCAGCAAGACCTTCCCTCTGTGTTAGTACAGGGTCAAACAGCACACCATTCCTTGTGGGATGCTCCACCACTTGTATTAGGAAGTTGTCATTAGTGCTTTCCAGGACATTCCTGGAMTGTTTGTAAGTTCCTGTGTTGCTTCTCCAGCAGAGGTCCAGATAGTCATATTCCCCGCCAAGGACCAATATCTGTGACTGTGAGGATGCTTCGGTCTCAGTTTGAGACAATGTTTTCAGAGAAAAATGCTACAGAGTAAATGCTTCATCTGAAGTGAAAAAAATGGAGAATTTTTTCCCACCAATATAAAATAGATGTTTGGGCAAAAGTGAAGAGAAAAATAATTTATTAACAAAACACAGTGCCCACAGGACACAGATAAAAAGTAACTGTTAGATATTTAAGAGTCCAGGAATGCACACCGCTCCCTCCCCCCACAGCCACTTGGCCACATGGTGCTGAGAAAAAGATGGCGGCTCCTGTCCCCGGGAAAAAAAAGAAACAAAAGAAAAAAAAGGTCCACGTGGTGCTTAGGCAACAGTGGAAAACCTAATGGTATCTTCCACTCACTGTGGATATAACAGAGGGCTCGGTATACTTTTCTGTTACTGGCTTGGTTTCTTCTGGAGTCCAGGACGAGACAGAGTGGCATCACCTGACCCCGCCAGCTGCTGAATTGCTCTAGAAGAAAAATCACAGGAGCCTGCAGAGATGGTGGAGTCCAGGGAAAGCTGTTTGCCCAAGCTAACAAACCCAAGCTAGCTAAATGGCAACAACATAACTCCCCTGCATGCAGTGAGCAAGGACTCCTGCTGCACCGATGCTGAGGTCCAAAAAGCCAAAAGCTGCACAGCAGCCTCAGCTTTTAAACTGYCCGTGCYACCCCTGCACCTTCTTCTGGGTCAGATTTAAAGACACACACATCTTTTGGGCATACAAGCTGATGGAATACAGGAATACAGGATTGGCACAACATCAACCCAAGATTGCTTCAAACGGCAGTAGAAGGTCCCACTTCTTTCTCCCGATCAGGCAGCGTGGAGCAAACACCCACAACATCATCACCCTGCCCTGGGTTCTCTGGCTGYCTTCTGGATTTAGATTAAGACAGTGGGAATGATGACCAGTCTCTTGCGAGATGTGCTCGAGGAGCTTAATGACTGCAATGAGCCAGAAGCCATGGAAACGTGCCATATATAAAGATGGAATATTGTCTTCTGGAACCTCTGTGATTCAATAATAGTTTCTTAAAAAGAGTGATCCTTTCTGACTCAGCAGTTCTATGCCTTTTGTCACTTTATTGTCAGTGACTGCAGTCTCAAAGTTGCCTTAACAGAAAACATAACCATGTGGCACCACAAAATATGTCTTTGCCAATGCTTTTGTTTACCCTCTGAATGTTCAAGGGTTCTCCTGAGAAGAAAAAGCTTTTTTTGGCTTTATGCTCTGTAGTATCTTTTTTCCACACAAGAGTGAAATAAGTAAGTAAGCAGAAGAGAAAACATTAAAGAATACAACAGATATGTACCTGTGTGGAAGCAAAAGGAAATGTCTGTTACTAAGCTATTATTGCATAACTGTTGTACAACCAACTATGTAATAATTATATATATGCTTTCTCCAAAACCAATACAAGAGGTTTAACCTGAATATTTATTGTGATACTTTATTCTGCACTGCAGCTATAAAAAACACCAGCAGAAAGATGTGATCTAATTTTGTAAGAAATAGAGCAGGAACCATAAAAGGCTCCTTCCACACACTGAGCTGCCCCACTATAGTTATAAAAATGAGGACAAAGTTTGAACCTTACTTGGCATACTTTGTATGATTTGTTACTTCTATGCATGGGCTGGGTTTTTTTTTAATCCATATCTCATATTCTGTTGCTCTTTACTAACTGCTCTTTACATTTATAATGCCATTTCTTTTTACATTATGTGCTTTAAGATAGCTCTCCCTCACTAATTAAAATAACTACCTCTGTTAAAATACTATTGCTTTACGTAAAATGAATAGTCTGCTGATTAGAATAATTCATTATCATGCCAGACCAAAGGGAACGCATAACCTTTTAGAGTCTGAAGTGGCAATGGCAGTACTTAAACTCTTGACTAACTCTGGTCTAGCAAGGCTTTGCCATCCCTCACTTCAACAACCTTGCAGAACAAACGTGCCCTTTGGTGTCTGGCAAACATGTAAAGGTCCAGGCTTTGCAACCTGGATAAGGCTGAGTAGCTGCTGGGAGTTAACGAAAACTGGCTATGTCTGTAAAGAAAGACTCATGGTGAAAACCACCATAATTTAGTTTCTTGATAACTAAATTAAATTAATCAGGAAATGTAAAAGGTGTTTTTTATGGCTGTGCTTCACTTACACAGCCAGGGAGCTCAGCAGCATCTTATGATGGGAAGGATGTGTGCCAAGGTAAGGTCATACCTGCACGCTTGAAATCAGAAATTTTAATGAGAAACTTCCTTACCTGAGTGACAGCATTGAATTTCTGCCATCCTGAGTTGTGCGTGGTATAGACATTTCCTGCAATATTGTAAAACTTCCACTAACTTTTTCTGGATAAATGTGATGTATAATAAATCCCGTGTAATGAATTAAACAATGGCATTTTTGCACAGGAAGACCCCTTATTCATTGTGTATTATTGTAATGACACTCAATCTCGAGTCATGAAAGAGACTTTTATGCTTCTTCAACTGAATGGACTTTGGTTTTTGCTGGCTGAGTCATTTCAGTGAAGTGTCTTGGTCGCCCATCACCAGCTGATCAGCAGACAGTCAGGATGATAAACTCAGGTGAATACAGTGTGCATGGCCACTGTTCACCTAAGTGACATAATAGATCTAAAAAAGATTTACTGGCATGAGAAGAAATGGAAACTGCATTACCGTTTTCTTTCAGTGCTTGCAACATTAAAGTAATGTTGCTTCTCTACTAGTTTCCACTGTGATTTATCTCGAACAAAGATAATTTGGAATTGCAAGAGCCAAGAAAAAGGCAGAAGAGAGACAAAAGGGAGAATGAGATTCTGGGAAAAAACTCAGTTCTTCCAGTGACATGCTTTGTCCTGTGGCATGTCTTTGCTGACTCTGCTTGTGTACTCTTGCTTCAAAAAAATTACCAATGGACAATTTATTTAACTGGATGAATGATTTTAGACTGTTGTACTTGAAACCGAAGAAAGAGCAAGCAAAAATGTCAGCTTGGATATTGTCAGGGCACAGTGTGAGCCAGATGTCCCAGGAAAAGTGTGGCCTCTCCAGGGCAGGCAGGACATGCGGTAGGGGGGCACCCTGGATGTCCTGCCCACCCCAGAATGAAAATACGACTATAAGCAGTGTATTGCTACTTGGGCTACTGAAACCATAAGGGAGAGAGACATCACTTTCTGTTTGTTTATCTTGGCATACTGACTTTGGCTCTTCACTCAGAAAAAAATGAGGGGCTGTGGCCACTGTGCTCTTGTTAACAGTTAGGGACAGTTCACTTTGCATGTGATGGATGTTTTACAATTACTATTCTTTAAACTGCAGTAGTGCAGCTGAAGAGGAATGAGGAAGCTACTCAGAAGATAAATGAATATGGCAGTTAATTAAGGATATATAGTCTCTACTTGAAGCAGTTTTGTGCTTTTAAGGAGGAATTGTAGGTGAAAGGGAGATGAGCTTGAAGAATTGTAGAGAAAGAACTTCGAAAAAGCAAAAAGAACAATTTCTCAGTGGTGTAATGGAGGGGGATTGCAGATTACAGCACATTTCCACTGAGGAGGGTCTTCATATGCATCTCAGTGAGATCACAGTTTAGAGGCAGGTATTGTGCTGCTTTACAGCTCAGCTTAATTGGATGGGGGGGGGGGGGGGGCAGGGAAAGGCAATTTGGCAAAGAATGAGGAGGAAAAGCCGTTGAAGTAAAACAGTATGAGAGGAACTTCATGCAAGATCTACTGTACTATGTACAGATTCTCTGCCCAGAAGTCAACAGGCATTTTACTAGTGATTTAAGAAATAGCAGGATCAAAGATTCTGTTGTAGTATCTGCCAAGCAGAACTATGTGCATATTATCTCTGTCAAAGAAAAATATTCTGAGCACAGTCAGCTAATTAAACAAATTACCTATTAGTCACTTGGATGTCAGGAAAGTGAGGTAAGCTTACGAAAGAAATGTCACATAGAAAGACACATCATCTAAAGAAATGGATTCCAGTACTTTACCCTTTCCTCTTGCTTGTTCAAATTTTCAGACCCAAAATTAATTGCAGAAAACTAGCTTTTAGCCTCTATTTCTAGATTTTTTTTCTGACCTGGTTTAAAGCTTGAGTTCATTCTGCTGCCAGACAATGAGATGTTGAAAGTCTGGAAAGAAACCACCACTTGCTGCTGTCCRTGTTGGGGACACTGCAGACCAGTGGGCCCTATCTGAGGTTTAGCTGTGCTCTGCAGGTTCATAGCCCAGGGCTGAAAAGAAATTGGTGGCAGTTTATTTTTTCTCTGTGTCATTAGGATCTATCAAGCCTAAGGGCTGTGGCGTTTCTTGCTTTGGTTTGGTTTTGTTTTACTCATCCTTGCTCAATGATTTAAGGAACAAAACGACATACATACTACAGAACAGAACCAAAACAAGCCAAGCAGATTCTTGTTTGGCTAGGACATAGAATTATTAAAATAAACTATCTTTTCCTCCTGTTTGTTTGTTTGGGTTTTTAACTATCTTCTTAGCTTTGTAATGTGTTTGAGAGAAAAAAGTTGACAATTTTGTACATATTACGGTTCAGCAGAACCTCAAGCAGACACACAAGCACATCAGTCAGTGCAGAAATAGCTACATATGTGGGAGTGGAAAATGCAATATCCATCTGGCTCCAGGATTTTATTGATTCAAGATTTTTTAAAATTCAAATAGTATTTAATATATGACCAAAGGGAGCTCTTTTCTTTTTTTTTCTTTTCTTTTCTTTTTTCTTTTCTTCTTTTCT
>NW_026623312.1:1150639-1159510 GCF_030028575.1 Malurus melanocephalus | reverse complement strand
AACCTCTCCTCTCAGCTGTTGCAGGAGATGAGGAGTTCCAGAACCACCTGCCAACACTGGATCAAGTCTCCTCTCAGAGGTATCTGAGAAGTCTGCTCTCAGGGGAGCTTAGAGGCAAGGAAATACTCCAGCAATGAGAATCCTCCTACTGAATGGCAGAAGAGGCCACAGACCTCTAGGGAGAACTCAGCAGGGAGGGAGAATAAGAAACTGCTTTTCAGTTGTTGGAGGATGCCCAAGAAAATACCAGGAGCCAGATGTCTGTTTTGAAGAACTGAAGTAGATTGTGCTATAACCTAGAAAGAGAATTAAGTAAACTGCTTTGGACTAACATTTAAGTCTTAAAGCAGCTGTTCAGTGCATTTATTTGTTTAGGAATTAATAGTGCATATGCATCAATAAGAAAGTCAACAGAACACAGCAGAATCCTTATTTATTAACAAGAAAGGCATATTTCTTATCACAAAATTCAATGAAATTCAATGAAGAGGGTGCTCAAACAAATAGCATGTACTGTGCTCACAGCCTGGCAAATGCAATCTCTGTTAAGCTGTCAGGCTATAGGTCAGGCACGGAGCAAGGACTTGCTCCGTGATTAGATTTCACAAAACCATTGGGCAGATCCACCAATAGAGTATTGTTTATCCATTGTAGTAAAAAAACCACAAACAAACAAACAAACAAACAAGAACAAAAACCAAAACAAACAAAAAAMCAAACCAAACAAACAAACATTTAGGGCTCTTCTTGTAACTACCTTGACTGAATAGTGTTTAGAAAGGCATTTTTCCTAGGTTTGTGACTTCTACTGTACATGAATGCCTTAGTTAAAGTTCTCCATGAGGATTGTTCTAAGAACAATTTGTAAGGGAAATCTAACTGTGAGTAGCACTGTAACAAGGAGGAACAGCTGTATTTTATCTTTCTGGATACACAAGAGCTATGATGCTGAATCTGCAACAGAACTTCAAAACTTTGCAAAGCTGAATCCAGTAAAAATGCCTTCATGCTTATATAAATCTCCTGTGTGCACCTACTGAGAGCCAGGTTCTTGGCTCTCTTGATGTATCAGTAACTCAAGATGAAGATGAAACAACCTTAATAGAATAGAGAATTTCCTGAGGACAAATAAAAGAGATAATTTGCATTGCCTATACCTGCTGGTGTCTTCCCAGCCACAGAAAAGGAAGAAAGGAGTTCATAAGGAAAGGATACTGAGAGATTATGTACTTAGATGGAGCATCTCTTCACTGCAGATTTTGTGTTTGATGTTCAGGTGACTCAAAAATATCACATCTTCCTTGGCTTGTGTCTCTTTCCTCACCTCTTCCAGATTCTCCATCCTGCTCTGACAATGTTGGCAATGTGAAATGGATATCTCCACATGGCTGCCCAAGCATTTCAGTTCCACCTCCAGGTGTTGCTGTCAGAGTGCGTCAGGAGAAAGGGAGATACTTTAGCTACTGATGTGTTAAAATAATCCTTAGATGCTACAAACACTTCTAGGGGGCTGTGACAGTCAGATCCAAGCAAAATAAGGCTGGAGTTCAACTGTGATGATTGGTAGTTCTAGTCAAATTAAATTTAGAAATGGGAGACCAATGAGAGCTATGTCTGGCAGACGTAATTTCAATTACCCATGATTAGAATTCGTACAGAACATTTGTGAACTTGAAATTCACATCTGTTCATTGAATAATGCAAATCCCATCCATAAGGGTCTGGGAATGTCTTCATGAAATTTATTGCTTGCCAGGATAACAAGCTGCTGAACCTGCATACTCCTTCCAGAGCACTGGTTATTCCTGCAGTTGGAAACCATTAATTTTTGGATGTCAAGGCAGCTCAATACCACTTTCCAGAGAGTATGGAGAGAGTTTCTGGGTTGCATTCTCCCTTGTTTATGCAGCAAGCTCTAGCCATACCTCATGTACAATATGATAATTCTTGTGCTTGATGCACATGGCAGAAAACTTATCTATTGCCAAAAGCTTTAATGTATTTATACGTTGCTACCTCTTCACGCAATATTTTCCCATCCATAAAAAGAGTTCTGATTTTAGAATTAGTTACACTGAAGGAGTACTAAGGAAAGAAAAATTCTCTGTTCATTCTATAGTATAATCTTTATTGTGCTACTTTGATGAGAAACCATTTGTGTAGTTATTATTTCAGGTCAAGAAGACTTACGTGGTATTGCCCTTCAAAAGATGATGTAGAGAAGGAGCAGTGGACATACCTCTTGGCCCATGTTCTAGCTGAGAGCAAGAAAACATTTACAAAATGAAAGAGATTTCATAATTATAAAGTTAATTCCTTAGTGCCTTTCATCTTCAGGAGACTAGCAATGAGAATTAACAGCGGACCTTAAACACTGCAAGATACAATAAAACCATTGCAGCATGTGGAACTGGGTAAAACATACAAAGTTACTAATCCTCATGACTGAAAATTGTATTGTCACTAAATCATCCTGGCTTTTGTGTACCATCTTCTTCCCTTTACAAAAAAAACTTGTCATACAGCATCATGTTTTTTAACTGTGTTTTTAGCCTTGGTACGTTTTGTGCATCTGTCATCTCAAGTTTGTTTAATCATGGGATTATTAACAGAGATTCAGTAATTAATTTTAGCCAACATGTAGAATGGAAAAGTATTGTTTCTAGAAATGTGTTTGAATTAACATTGTACTGAGAAGGAGAARGTTTTTTTGGATGCAAAAGGTTTTTCTGACATTTTAATGGTCAATTCTAAAAGGTTTTTGCATAACAAAGTAACACCAGGGATTTCAGTCATGCACACAGAATTGTAACTTGTTTGTATTCACTCCAGGAAAATAATATGACTAATATTTTGGGTACAGAACTTCTTTATTGTGTGGCTGAAATGTCAACATTATTACTAGTCCTCCTGGGATAAAATGTCTATTTGCTGGTATTGCTAAAATCCTTGAAGTTACCTTTGTGTGTGCAAGGACTACACGCTYGGCCTGTAAAATCTCTATTTAAACACATTGTAGAGCACTGAATGATCTCATTTTATTTTAATTGCTGGTTACCCTCCTAGGAACAAAAACTCTAAGAGCACCTGATTCAACTTATGTTCAGAATGCACTTTAATCTCAAGCAAGACATTTCCTTATTTAAAAGCTTACCCTTAACTAGATAATGCACTGGACTGAGAAAACACAGAGACAAGGCTGTCTAAATGCAAAGCATGTAAGTGTTTCTTCAGAAAGATTAGATATGATTCAGACAGATTAATTTGCCTCAGAACATATTTTGCTGAACCTTTTCAGGCATTGAATTCACAGGATCAATGTTCTCTGTAGCGGCATTAAATGTAAGTGCCACCACCACAAGATGATCTCTGTGTCTTTGCAGACAAGAGGGGAGCACAGTGCATGGATGGGTGGGAACAGCAGCATTTCAGAGAGAATTGTGCAGCTTCAGCCTCTCCACTCTGCTGCATCGTGTGGTGTGTCTGTACAGGCATGCTGGGAGCAGTGGGTGGCAAACAAGCTGCAGGGCTCACTGGCAAATCTCCAGCCTGTGTAATAGGGGTGGGTCTCAGGAGCTGATTAAGCTTTTGAGTTTGATTTGTATCTGCTGAACAAAAAGAAAAAGGAAAAAAAATTTAAAAAAACACCCTGAATTTAGACATGTCACAATAAGCTGCCTGAAATGAGATCATGGCAAAAACAATTTGGGTCACAATCCATCGGCAGAGTGCTATAAATAAATCATGCGGGGTTTAATCCTGCTCTCCATGGCTTGTTTCTCTGTCAATGGACATATTTCTATAAATATGGTTGCAAAATGCATCCTTAATGTTGTTTATCAGTAACACCTCAAATAAATTTCACCTCATGAAATGAGGTAATAATTCACACTGCTGTCCTTTTGGATGCTCTCTCATAATTAGGAGCATTATTTCTAAGCCAAGAGACTAAATGCTAGCTTTCTTTAATCTTAAAGGTCCTTGTAAGGTGCTCTAAGTGCTTAGTCTTTTACATGGGTATTTAAAATCTTTAAGGCTCATGTGGTGGTTGGTAGTGGTGAGTGCAGCAGTTTGGCTTCTTCAGACAGGGGACTAAGAAAACAGGAGGATTTGTGCACAAGTGGGTAAAAAAAACCTTTTGAGTACACAATCGGCCCATATTAGTTTATCACAGGCAGAACTGGTAATGCCGAATTTACATGACATGTAGAAAATGACATGCAAAAATTCATACACATGCAATATTACCTATCTCCAGAAGCTTGAAATCATTCCCCCTTTCAGTAAAATGATGGCTTCATAAAGGAGACAAATTAAAAATTCCCTCTGTAATTCAGTGAGAGAGGAAAACAGAGAGAAAAGGATATTTTCTTTTCCCATTTATTTAAGCGTACTTTTTCATTACAAAAATGAAAGCCCTCCAGCACCATGTTTCCCTTTTTGTTCATCTCAAGTTGGTGAGGATGTCCTTGCCCATTTTTTAATTACATTTCTCCTCTAAGTTAAAACATCAAGTGAGATGCCCACAAGGCATATTTTCCTTGGCCATAATTTGGATCTAGTAATTGAAGCTGTTAGCTTAAAAATGTCATGTAATGTTAWAATCAGTCACTTTTTCTGTACACAACATAATTGCTCTTTCTTGGAAGTAAATAGCATGTCGTAGCCTGTCAAATCTACTTTCAAATAGCAATGACAAACTATTTACTGAATATTATAAATCTTTATGCAGCCCTTTACCAGTCAGTCAGAATTAATTTTATTTATTTATCAATGCTTGAAATGATAAGCAGATGGAAGAAAGCATGCTGCTTTCTGTTTGCATGTCAATCATGCTTACCATCATTCAGACCTGTTTATTTTTGTGAGGTGTTTATTAATATTGTTTTGCATGTACATCAACTCAATTAAGAAAGTTAATGAGTAATCAACTTATTCCCGCAATTTTGTTCAGGTAGTCAACATTTTAGTTTCTTTCAGAAAAGCTTTCTCCCAAACATCATTATATCATTAGAGCAGTGTCAGGACTTTAGCCATAAATCTGATTTTTCCAGTGTTTATATCAGTTCTTGATAATTACTTCTGTGTTGAGAATTTGCATTTAAGTTTTCATCTGTTTTTTCTCATCAACAGGAGGTTGAGTGTATGTTTGTGCTTGTGCCACCTTTCTTATGCAGTAGAGGTGAGAAATACCATTAAATACTTATTCATTTTTAAGAGAATATAACTCTCCTCTTGGAGTTCACAAGATACCTCTGGACACAAATCTAATATACAGGAGCTTTTTCTCTGCAGTTAATGAGAAAGATGCTATTACCATAGCAGCTGTCCCTTTCCTTTACTTTTTGGTTGTTTTATCTTCACGTTTGCAATGGACCTGACATAGATCTATGAAAGTACTTACATGAATACTGCAGGAATTTGCAATATCACAATTACTCGCAGAAGATGTGGGATTTGTTGTTTTCTGGTTGAAAAGGGTGAAGAACTTCTAGCTCTCTTAATCCAGCTGGGCTGCTGCAGGCATGAAGTCATGAAATCAAGGGTGGATGGCACTACCAGCTTCCTTGGCAGGCATATAAAGAGGCATCGGCTTATGCCTACTGAAAAACTCCACCTCAGGTAGGTGCAGCACTGGGTCAGATTCCTAAGATTCAGAGAGAGGTGAGTTTGCACACATGTCCTTCACTTCAGACTCAACCAAAGAAAATAATTAAGGTTTTCATTGTAGTATGCAGTTCTTTTGGGTTTTTTAAAGCTCTATGGATGTGCTATTTATCCACTGAGTAGGGTTCTAGAAGCCAACTGGCAAATTTAGATTCTATTATTGGGGGCTGGATGTCTGAAAATATGAGCTTCAGGCTTCAGCATTGTAACATTTAAATGCTATATTGAAACTAAACAAAAAAAACTAAGTGTCATGCTGGCCTCTTTGAGCATAGATCCTGCATTTGCACAAAGATGATTTCTACAGACAAAATAGTTTATCTTGAAATGTTCTGCATGCTTACAAAATCCCTCATGTTTGGTTTAGGGTTACCATGAGCTGCTCCTTGCCTGAGACCATGTTTCTTTGTGAAAATTTTCATGACACACTCTTTTTGAGATGGAGAGCCTAGGTAAGTCTTCTTAAAGCAAATTAATTCAGCCTAATATGATGATTAAAGGAGAAGTAAACTATGTTAGAAGGAAATCTGGCAGCAGCCCTACTCATTTTTTTATCATTATCTCAGACTTGAACCTTGAAATGCTTACATTAAGAAACCGAAATTATGCTTATCCACCAGCATTCATCCCATATTCTGTTGGAAATCTCTGGAACTGCCCAGAATAGAGTTAATTTCCACCATCCTCATTTAACAGATCAGCCACTGTAACCAGAGGTAGCAAGGACCAGCTGTGGGATCCTTGAAGCAAGACCTGGATTCAAGAATCCATTTTAGACCACAAAAGCAACAGGACAGGCAGAGGTGGGAACAGAAGTGTCTCATTTCCAGGCTTGAAGAGGGGGACATAGGAAATCTAAAAAACTGAGCTGATTGAGGAATCCATGCCAGTAAAAAAAAAAAAAAAAAAATTACTGTCCTTGAACTGCAGAGTGTGAATGTGAGTGCACAAACCAAAGAATTGATAAGTGGACTCAATCAGAAATCCTTTCATCTTTTACCGGTAGGAAACCATACAGCATATTTTCTATGTATCAGTGCATGGACGTCTATTATTGTGTATCAATGCATCCACTTATGTATTTTTCTTTGCAAAAGACTTGCAGTAGAGAACTCCACAAAGAACACAGCATTTAGCTTCATGGATCAAAAGAGATAGGGCTGAAATCAGAGCCACGTACATAAATGCACTGGGGTAAATTGAGAGAAATCTTTCAATATTTCCATTTTCCTAGCAGATGGTAGAAAGTACTTAGACATGATGACTCTTCCTGGATGTGCTAGCATATGCTGTGGAATTGCCCGTACAGAAAAGCCTTGCTCATTGCAAATCTCGCAGGAGCTATCACAAACAAAGCACATCAATTAACATTTGCTTATTATGTGACTGTGCACATGTGGCAATTTTCTATTTTTCTCTCATACATTAGGCCCACAATTTAGTCAGGATGAGAGATGCGCCAGATGAAAGTTTCAGTGCTTAGAGTACTGTTCTTTTCCTTTTATTTTTAAATAGGAATACTTACTGCCTTTTTGTCTCACGCTTTGTTTGATTTTTTTGTTTTTTTTTTTTTCTAAATTTCATAGCTATCCAAATGTTCTAAGGTTTTTTGCTAAACCCTCTGTCTCTAGCAGTTATTTTGGCATGATCTCAGAGTTTGAGGAAGGCAGTACAAGCCATGCAGCAGCTGCCTGGCCCAGCATTACAGCTCAGTGAACTTTGGCAGAGGTCAGACTTTCAAGTAGTTTTTACCATTATATCAACAGCTCACAGGAATGTAAATTATGCTTACCTGAGGCTTGCACCTCTAGGAAGGTACATGTCTTAGGAAAGGCATAATCCAGATCAAAGGCAATTAATGTATCCCAGAAGACTGATCCCGGAGATTGCTTGTGTACAGCGCAACAGAAACTGCACATAAGGGTTTGTAGAACCAGCCCCTTACGAGCGCAGGAACAGAAGGGATGACTGAGGTCATCTAATTTCCGCAATCCCAGTCAACTGAGCAAAAGATTGAAATGAATCCACAGGACGTATGGTCTASGAACCTTGTGACTGTGTCAGAGCAGATCCCCAAAGGCCAGCAAAATGTGCATTGTTACAACAGCGACCTTACAAGGCACAGAACTCTGCAGCTGTATTTCTTGAAATACAGAAATTTTGTGCTAGGCATGTATAAAAGTCATGTGTTATGTCTGCAGAGGGTTGTTACTTCAGCAAGGAAAGGGAGAGGACACTGCCATAGCAACATTGCTGATTTCATTTCCTTTAAAGCTGAGCATTAGTTGCAGCAGTCCCTCTGTGTCTCCCATACCTGCAAACAGTGCACTGTGTGTCCCCTCTAGGACTCCACTTGCACTGTCACCTCCACTTTCCCTTCAGAGAAGAAGTGGTGAACAGCAAAAGCAGTAAAATGTTAAATCAAACATACATACTTCAGCATACAAATTGCATCTGGGTGCTGCAGCTCAAAAATAAAAAGTGCTTGCCACCATTGCGGTTTGGAAATTTCTGCCAGATATTTTCCGCCATTAAAGTTTACCAGGTTAGTGAATGCTGTTCATACATTTACAGTCTACATCTGCCAGCCAAGAAGCCAGCATGATGCTCAGAAAGATGCAATCACTAGGTGTTAATAGACACAAGGACATTGTGCTTCCTGGGATCTCTGTGGTCTGTCCATCCAAGACCCTTCTTGAAAAGAGCGTATTTCTCACACCTCAGCAATGCTTTCTGCAAGCTAAAGCTGTGTGTTTCATACAGAGACACCAGCAGTTCAAGGGCAGAAATTGCTTCCAGTGATGTTACTGACTCTGAAATCTCCTCTAAGGTGCTGATGGAATGTTGATGGTGCCACAACCGCTGTGTTGAGCAACGTGATTAAGAGCTTTGAATAGTATGATAGAACTAAACTTTGTTTTAAGCCACAGAAGGCATATGTAATTTTGTGTCATTCTTCCTCAAGCTGCTGTTTTGAGAACCTATAGATAAATAGGAGCTTGCAATGCAGTAAGAATTGCACAATTTTGCTATTGAGAAATTATTTTAAAAAGAGAACTGATATGGATGTTAGGGAGGTTATGATTTTTAATTTTCTTTCCTGTTAAATTTCTCTCATGCTTCTCATTTCCTTACCATAGGCATGAGGAGGTGGGAGGATCCGAGTGTCACCGCAGAGTTATTTCTGTCAACAGTGTACTTAAA
>NW_026623312.1:1118502-1150609 GCF_030028575.1 Malurus melanocephalus | reverse complement strand
AAAAAGCCCCACAACTGGAAGGCAGACTGAAGAGCGAAGCCAATAGACAAGACTGAAGTGGAGATTTCTCAGTTTCTGTTAATCAGAAGAAAGCTACACTGCTGTGTTAACAGAACTTAACATCTACTTCTTTTGACTAACTGGTTCAACTCCTTTGCAGTGCCTCCTCATTTCCAGCTCTAGAAACACTGTCTTCTAGTCAAGGATTAATTTTGCTGACTGCTGAAAAACAGAATCCCCTTTTCTGAGATGCCTGATGCACAAGAACATTTCCACATGTTGAGAGAAAAGGAGCCATTAAAATATCACAAACACCCATCCTGAGCACAGTTTGGGGAGCTTCAGGGAATGCAGACAGTGTACTAAGTCAATCACCTGTAATTTGAACTCTTTCACCTTCCTTGAATTGCCCAAATTGCTTTGCCTCTCTGACCAACCTTAGTGCTTTGACCATTTGAGCAGATAAAGTGTTTCCAGGAAAAGAAAAAGAAACTAAAAAATTTTCTCAGTATATATGAAGACAACACAAATATACTGTGGTGTTAGCATGTAATATTACTTGGAATTTCATTAGCACCAGATATAGGATTCCTTATATTAGTCCATGGAGAAAGAAAGTACACTTGCGAGCATTTTCCTCCTCATAGGAAGACGTGTGCACAGTAGCCTGAAAGGGATCTGTTTCAGTTGTCAGAAATCCACAGGCCATCAAAAGGTGGTGCATTTATGGGTCCATTGACTGTTCACAGCAGTCACAATATCCTTCAAAGACAGCCTTGGGAGCCAGTCACTCAAAACCCAACATGACTCCAATGCATTTTATCATCCTTGGGAGTAGCTTTAGTCAGGATGTCTTAATGAACTGAATGCACTCATTCTGTTTGTATGCCTGAATGTTTTTAAGACTTGTACTTTTCAGAATATAAAAAAGGCTAAAATTTGAAAATTACTTTTATAAGACAAAAATGCTTATCTCAAAAAAAAAAAAAAAGTTTCTGTATCATTCAGAAAGCACTGGGATGCTTGCTATGTCTTCTGTTAACTGCCTGTCAGCTGTAACCAGCTAATCATTTCAATGCCAATAATGAGTTCAGCACTAGGAGCGGAGCAAACAATAATAGAGGGGAAGAAGTATCAAAATTATGTAATGTATCAAGAAGTTTTATAGTGAATGGACTAGGAAGCAGATCAGAAAATAAAATAGCTTTCAGTGAAGATAAAGATATGTGAAAAATCCAAGATCCCGAGCTGTATCCAGCTTTCAGGAAGCATTTGCCATATGAGAAACACCCAGAGACAAAAAGGTCTTTCAGCACCAGTGCAGGTAAGGGTAGGTAGAAATAGGGAGTCTATGTCCTCTGTCAAGCCTCTGATACCTGAATGCCAATTCCAAGCTGTCATCACTTGCACTGTGGGATCAAATTCTTATATACTGACTTTATTCAAATTTCTGCTGATGTCGGATAGCTGGCAAACGTTACAGGAATCAGCATCTTAATACAGTATCCCAGAATGTCAAAAAATTCTGTGTTACAGCCCACTGACCAACTTAGCAATTCAGGACATTCAGAAGGGACCTCTCCCAAAGTTTCTTCTGGAGGTGTGCTTCTACATTCCTCCTGCCTCCAGCTGATACTGGAGAAATCCTACATTTGTCTCCCATATGGAGAATTTCTGCTGGTCCAAAAGAAAGTTGAGGCAATGATAAACAAACTCAGATCCTCCCAATGTATCTAAAAACATTGCACAAGACTTGCTGGCTGGCACTTGGAAACATACATAGTCTGAGATACATTTTCATTTTATTCTTAAAAAAAAAGAAAAATAGCACAGTTGTTGGATCTTATCATACAGGGAGGGAATTGTCTGTATTGTTTCCTTCAGAACTGAAACAAAATGTTCAGGAAAGTCTGGTGTTGCTTCCCTGAATACAGAGATTTTCTAAATTTGAAATAATGTTACTATATTGGCTAAATAATGTGCAGGCTTTGTCATTTTTCATTTCTGCATGTAAGGGACTTTTGTGTGTGATAATCTACTAGAATTTTAATGAGAATGGAATTTGCTAATATTTAATGACATGTAGAAAAACAAAAGTTCTGGATAAAATATGGAGATAAAATGGTTCATTTATATTTACATCTAAAAGATACACAGAAAAAAACTAGGCACTACTCCGCAACAATATGTGTAAAAGTCAATACATCCAACACTTACCGTTGGCCTGTAAAAATCTGTAGATGGGCTACAGAGTGAATTACTTACTTTGTGAACTTTACATAAATCTGTAAATGATATGTATATACATCCCCCAACATGCACATCTACATTTCTATTGAAGCCCGTCCTTGGTCAGCATCAGAGCGGGGCTGCAGAGCCTTCACTGTGGTGGGGGCACAGCCCTGGTGCAAAGGGGTTCCCAGCACAGCCCTTGGTCAGCCACATTCATCGGGTGGCTTTGGTTTGCCAAATAACCAAATAAATGGAGAGATCAGGGACAGCCCTGCCCTGCCAGCCCAGCTGGGAACTCCTTGGCATTGACTTTGAAAAGACAGCACCTCTGAGAGACAAGAAATGAAATCTGGACACTCTTTTCTTGTGGCTTACAGCTTTACTAGAAAACACACAAGATCTCTGCTAACTAAACATGTTCTATTTCTTTGGTAATTGTCTGGGAAATTACGATTTATCGTAATTAATCCATACTTATTCTTATTATATTCTTATTCTTATTATTATTCGTATATTATATTCTTATATAATATTATATTCCTATATATCTTATACTTATTCTTATTATATTCGTATATTCTTATTTTTATACCATAGACTAAAATATAAGTATAGAACTGGTAATAAAAAGAAGTTATTTTTATCATCATTGTATGATATTTATATTTTTGAATATATTTGTATCACAATTATATTATAATATATTATGTTTTAATATTAGGTTTTAATATTATGTTTTTTTTATTTTTTAAAATATAATTATTAATATTTAATATTATGTTTTTATAATTATGTTATAATATATGATGTTATGATATTATGGTTTTAGAATATGTATTTATATATTAATATATTTATATATTTTTTCATTTTTGTATTTAATTGATATTATTTTTATAAATCTCCTAATCTGACTTATTCATTAAATTTAATCTTCATTTTTGTATTTGTAAATTATTCTTCTTATTCTTATCCTCCTACTACTTACTACTCTTCTCTGCTTCTTTGATGTATTTCTAAATTCTTAATCTTATTGCTATTATTTTCTTCTTCAAAATATTTGTAAATTCTTAATACTCTTATTTTATGTATTTTTAAATTCTTATTCTTCCTCCTATTACTCTTCTTTTTTCTAGTATTTTAAAATTCTTATTCTTAATACTCTACTTATTCTAAGTGTTTTTAAATTCTTATTACTATTCTTCATCTATGTATTCTAAGTCTTCATCATCTTCGTGTTCTTAGTCTTCATCTGGATCATCTTCTTTGTCACCTTTMCTTCATCTTTGTTCTGTCTTCATCTGCTTCTTTATTGTCTTCATCTTTTTCGTCTTCCTCGTATTCTCCATCTTCTTTGTCATTTTCATTTTCTTCATCTTGTCTTCATCATTGTCGTAAGTGTCTTCATCAATTTCATCCTGTTCCTGTTCGGTTTCAGTCCTGTGCCGGTGCAGCCAGGCAGGGGCAGGTGAACAGCCCCCGMAGTGCCCGCAGCGCCCGCCTGAAGCAGGAGAGGCGTTTCTTTGGGGCAGCCGGCTGCCTGCAGAGGGCCTGGGCTGCCAGTGTGGCACACCAGGGGCTGGGGGGGCTGTGTGGGGCAGGCTCCGGGCTCGCTGGCCCTGCCTCTGCCACCGGCTCCTGGAAGGCACCAGAAGGCACATATCCCGTGGCTTCGTGGCCTTGCAGGGTGGAGGCTGAGGCACTGAGTGGCCCTGGGCTGCACAGCTCCGGTTCGTGGCCCTCAAACCAGGCCAACCGAGGGACAGGCACTGGGAGCCCATCTGCCACAAAAACTCGGCATTTTCGCTCTTTGTCTTCTGGCGGCAGCTCCAGGACACTGAGCTCATCCCACTCGTCCTCCTCTGCCTGCAAGGGCTTGCTCCAGATGTGTTTGGTCTCATCTTCAAAGATTTGCCTTCATGAACTCCTTGTCAGTGTCATCTTCCCAACTGGAGTGTTCTGAGGGTGTGGTGCCCTTCCCTCTGGACACGTCTTGGCCAATGCATGCATCTCCTTGAAAGGCTTTGGCCAAGGTATTCTGTATTATAAAACTACAAAGTGCCAAGAGATTAAAAAAAGCTACAACACAAAACCAGCACATTATGGAACAGAATTTGTATGAGGGGACATGTTGGGCTGGGGGACTTCAAGGTGGATAGAAGGCAACAATATATATGAGAGGGGTCTATAAAATGTTGAATATTTTGATGAAAGTGAATAAGTAATCATTCACTATTCCTTATTGTGCAAGAGCTGAGAGTCACCCAATCATCATGAACTTTAATATACTCAGTGAAAATACTTTATCATTTAACACATAAATTATGAAATGTAGTTTTGTAGAGTGTTGTGGTGGCCAGTAGAGTAAGTGGGTTCAGAAACAGATTAGAATAATTTATAGTGGAAAGCTGCACTAAACACCATCATCTGGTTGCCAACTCACAGGTCTTTAATCCAGTGACAAGGGAGAAGGATATGTGGGGGGAAAGACTGCTCCATGTTTCTCTTGTTCTTCAGTAACTCTTCAGTCTCGTTTTATCGGTTACAGGCTGTCAGAAAATGAGCTGGATGGTCTGAGCAGCTAGGAAGAATTTGCTCTTTTTGTTTACAATTCTCCCCCTTATTATACATGCTCCTTTCTGAAGGGCATGTAAATAGGATTTTGTAGCTTTTGTGGACAAGGGCAAGTTTTTAAGAAAACATGGTAAACACAAGTCAAATTTCTTCTTTTTTCTTCTAGGCTATCAATGAGTTGAATGCTGAATCTCTCTGCCCTTTTCCCTTCTTGGTTAAATAGATCAGACATGCTTATCTAATTTCCTAGGTGATAAGAATGGGCACTGCATCTAAGACAAAATCTATCTTCTCTATTGGCATTGTTTTCAACAGTCTATTTTCCTTAATTGTATCACACTTCATTTCATTCAAAAGATTCATACTATTTTAAGGACATTAGTAGAAAATTGAATGTAAGTATTTAAGTTCTAGCAGTAGTTTCCTCCTTCATTTTTTGTTTATTTTGTTTTCTTTTGGTTTTATTTTTCTATTTTATTTTATTTTGTGGAAAGAGGGAGAAAGTTACCTGTCCACAGAATTCAGTTATCATTATATATGTTTTTTTGTCTTCAATTACTATCGTGCCATGATAGATGTACAAATACATCTCCATTAAGTTTAATGCAGTGTTATTATAGAGGTGTTTATGGAAGGTTTTGCCTCCTCTACACCTAATTAGATTCCAAATTTTCTCACCTAATTGAATCAAAACCATTATTCAAATAGACAAACAGTAATTTACATAAAATTGTTTGTGTCCCATGCTGGTTTAGTTGGGGTAGAGTTAATTTTATTCATAGCAGCAGGAATGGGGCTGTGTTTTGGTTCTGTGCTGAACACAAGGTTGATAATTCAGGGATGTTTTTGTTGCTGCTGAGCAGGGATTGTACAGAGCCAAAGCCTTCTCTGATTTGCTTACTGTCATGTGGTGAGGTGATTGGGGGAGGGGGGAGGTTGGGAGGGGACACAGCTGGGAGAGGTGATCCAAGCTGTCCAGTGGGATATTCCAGACTTCGTGACATCATGCTCAGTGTATAAAGTGAGGGCAAGAAGGGGGAAGGGGCGATGGTTGGGCTGATGAGGTTTGTCCTCCCAAATCACCCTTTGTGTGAYGGGGCCCTGCTCTGCTGGGGATGGCTGAGCACCTGCCTAACATGAGCTGGGGAGTGTCCAGGGTGGTCTGATCTCTCTGTGTATACCACAAGCGTCCCCCTGCTATGGAGATCGTTTCAGCCAGCACTTCTTCGGTGCTGTGCAGGGGTATTGACCAACACCCAGGCTGATGAATGGTAGGGACAAACACCCCAGTGGACTACTAGTCCATACATTAACAGAGACAAAGAAACAGAAGGCTCGATCGCATAGCTTATTCCAGGAGTTTATTCCCAAAGGATGCCAGAGACAAAAGAGAGTGGGACGGTATTATCTGGCCACAGATATACACCTGGGGGCCAGTTACCTGAGAAACTGGGCGGAGAGAGGAGGCAAAGAGAAAGAATGACCAATGGGGGAAGAGGTAGGCGGAGTGAGGGGGTTACATCAAATCCAACCAGGGCATCAGGATTTACATATTCATGACAGGAACCATCTAATTCCCAAGGGGGTTATCAAGATCTTTCCCCCACTGAGTTCCAGCTATCCCAGGGCTGTCTAGCCCTTCAGCGTTTTCTGGGGTGGTCTCATCCACCACAACACCTGCCTAGCCGTGGGAAGCTGGGAATTCATTCCTGGTTTTGCTTTGCTTGTGTGCGCAGCGTTAGCTTCTCCTATTAAAGTGTCAGAATCTCAGCCCATGAGTTTTGCAGATTTTAGAATTTGCGTTCTCTTCACTGTCCTGCTGGTGGGGTAGTGAGTGAGTAGCTTCCTGGGGCTGGGCTGGGGTTAAAACATGACTGCCCTACATGTGAGAAAAAGCTTGCTTATTGGTGATACAGAAATTCTGAATGTTGTTTTWCTTCATAAATTTTGCTGAGTCCAACCTTCTTTAACACAGAAGGATGTTTGAAATTCCCTCTTTAGGCTCACATGAGCCCTGTGTCCAGCTCTTGGATACCAAAGAGCCCAATGAGGGTCCCTGAAAATTGATTAAGGTATCAGAGCTTCTATTCCTTGAGAACAGAGTGAGAGAGCTGGGACTGTTCAGTCTGGAGAGAAGGCTCACAGGGGACGTCATCAATATGTGCAAATATCAGAAGGGAGAGTATAGAAGAGATGGCTCCAGGTCCTTTTAAGGATTTCCCAGTGACAGGACAAGACACCAAGGGCATGAACTGCACAAGCAAAGGAGGCATCATTTGAGCACCATCAAATATCTTTTCACTGTCAGGGTGATCAAGTACTGATACAGGTTGCACAGTTAGGTAGTGAAAGAAAATAGAGGACCAGAAAATGTAACCTTTTGTACCCAGATACTCAGCATTACCATATTTCTGTAATTTCTCCTGTAAGTGATGCAGAGACCAGTAGAAGAAATGCAAATGAATGATGAAGTGCTTATCTCCACATAAAGGTAGATAGCTGTACTTTTCATCCCTTATTCTCTGAATGATCCATATAATTCCATGGATACTATCCATTCAGATTCCTTTTCCCCTAACATAAAGTTATACTTCTTGCTTAAAATTTTGCTGATTGTGACATAAATTTTGGTGAAATATGCTGTTTCCTTATACTGAAATATAGAAGGTCATGTTAGAAGTTTTTTGAGGAGACTATTTCATTACTGGCCTGTGACATGGTAGACCTTAGGTCAAACCCTTGCTCTGCTTAATTTGAAGTTTTCCAGAGTAAAAAACCTTAAGGCAGAGAATTAAGCCTGACAACTGAGGTCATTACTCTAACCATGAAACTATAACGTGTGATAGAATTACAGTGTTCCTCTGTAGAATTTCATTTTCATAAAGAAGCTCAGAAAGCAGATTTTTAATCCATTGAAGAATAAATCCCAAGTGTGGATTGGCAAATGTTACCACAGAAGGACTCACCTTTCATTCAACTGAATTTTCATCCTCAGAATTTACTTTCTAAACATTTACTTTTATATTTTTAATTTCCATTTACTGCCTAATCTTTGAAAAAAATAAATGTTTTTTGATTTAAACATTTTCTTGGGAGACAAAACTTTCATTTTTGTCTTTCCCAGGCCATGTTGCTAATCTCTGTGAGCATCTGCTCCCCACTTGTAAAATAAGCTGAGTCCTCTTTCTGTCTTGACTTCTGCTTTGAAAGGGAATGAAATTATTGTTGTCCTTTACTCCGTACTCAGCTCTTTTAACGTGTTATGCCCAGATTTGGGCAAGCATACTTCGAGAAAAACAGAGACAACTGGAAAATGGTTAATGAAAAGTGGAAGAAATTACCAGAGATACTGAAAAAAGACTGTATGAGAAATTCTTGAATAAAGTGCAGTTCCTTAACCTTAGAAGGATGTTTTCCCTGCCTGATGGGGGATATGATAAGAAAGAATGATTTTAGGTTTCAAACATATTTAGATTATGTGTTAAGGATTATGCTATGTGTTACGTGCTGAGGACGTAAATTCAGTGAAGGTCTGAGGAAATTTTCCAAAGACATCTGGGGCTCAGGATTTTAAAAAGCTTAAGAGGTTAGCATCTGCTTGTAATTATGGACAATGACACACCTTACTACAGCATAACCTTACTCATACAGACCAGGTAGTGTTATTAGTTAATATTGAAGATACTTCTCCATCTCCCACTCCTACATGAGTATCCCTAATGTGCCATCTAAGTAAGGACATGTTTGTGAACATCTCCAAGAGTACTGGAGAAAGGACGGCCAACTTGTGAAAAGGAATCATGGCGGTTTCAGTTGTCCTCAAGATGGCATTAGCATAAATCACAACTTTAAATATCCAGAAAGCTAATTTAAAATGTTCCTAAAACCTTAGAGCAGAAAGGGAAATTGTTTAATTTGGTTGGTTATAAGCAAAAGAGTTTTCTATTATTTCTTTTACCTCATATGTTTCTTTCATAATTTTCTTTTACCTCACATGAAACTGGCAGATTTTTCAGAGATTCCTAGCTGATTTTCCCCTAGACTTAAAGCTGTGGRCTCTACTTGCAGAAGGCAGACCAGGACAGGAGAATGTGTAATTTCTTTGTAATGCAGACCAATTTTTAGAATAATTTAGGTGAAAAATTGTCCCTATGCTCACTTATTATTCATTTATCCAAGAAGGAAAGAACTTAGCCCTTCTCAGAAAAATGAGCCACTTAAAAGATGTTAATAACTCCTGAGCTTGACCTGAATGGTTCCCACTACTGCAATACATGGTTAATAACTTATTTCAGACTTAGCTAAACCTTGAGAATTTAATGTGCTATGAAATACAACATCTCTTTCCAGTGAACTGGTACTGGAACTCTGTAGGAAGATTTTAATTATAAATCTGATGTTCCATATACATAAATATATACATATGCACATTTCTCTTCCTCTGGGCTTGTATTCTTGCCAGCATAGAGGCACTCTGATTGGAATGGACACTCCAAATAATACTGCAGGGAAGGAAATATACGTCATGTGGTCAGCAGAGGTTCAATGTTGATTTCCAGGACAGTGAGAAAGGCTGGAAGGATTTTAGGGAATGTTTTGTATGTGAATTCTCTTTCTGAGCATGAATTTGTATAACAGTGGTTTTACTCCTTTCTGCCCATGCGCCATTATGAATATCAGCAGAACACAAAGATATCAGCCATTAATTGCTTGACAGTAAGCAGGTAAGACAAACGTCACCAATTTAGAGTTATTTTTGAATAATGCTACATGATCCTTTTTTTTTTTTTTTTTTTAAATTTAAATATATTTTTTGGTGTTTTTTAAAATAAAAATTTTCTTTCTTAAAAAAAAAATTTTTTTTTTTTTTTTTTTTTAAATGCAACTGAATTCTCTGGGGATTTTAAAACGAAAGTAGTGTCTCCTTCAAAGCAAATCTAATATACGTTACTTAAGCTGTAACCATTTTACAACAATCACATAAAATGGTGATATTTGAGCTGGAATCAAACAAGCCAATGGCATGTGTATCACTGACCAGTGTCCTGATACATGGTCCATGGTACATGTTCGTGACCCAGAAGAAATTCCTTTAATTGAAACTACCCCCATTTTTCATTTAAAACAAATCCCATCCACCAGATGAGCTGCAATCAGCATTCCAAAAGAATGATCTTGTCTATGAAAACACCTTATCCCTGTTGACAACACAGAGAACTCTTCTGTCTTTTTGCCCATGGTTCTCTTCCCATCACATTTTCCATATTGCATGCCATAATGCTTATCAGCTCACATCCCCTCTGAGATCATAGAAAATCATAGTTAAACTCTAAGCTAGTCCACAGTGAATAACACAGAATACATCCTCACCTGAAAATAATTACAATTTACTGCATGCAACATGCAATCATTTTGCTATCAGCTGAATACATTTCAGAGAATAACAAATGACAATTATCTTTCATTAAATTCAAGATTTTTTTTTCAATACCAGCAAAGTGTGTTTTCAGATCTTTGCAGGTAGAGTTGAAAAAAATTTGGCTTAGTGATTTGAGACTTTCCTCGAGGAGGTATTTAATTTTGAAACAGAGGAATCAAATCTCACAGCTCTTGAATTTGTTGGCATAAGCTATTGAAAATTATTTTCTCAAAAAAAAACATGTTAGCATGTGTGGAACAGAGAAGGAAAGGCTCAGAGGGAGGTTAGATTATACTTATAATGGAAATCAGTCTCCATTCCAGTTTCTAAGCTCACAAAAATATTTCTTTTGAAATAATCTCAGTTAAATGTTGTTGAGCTGTTATGAGGAAAAAAAATACCCCTATTTGAAACACAGAGGGAAATTAGTTGAATTGTAAGACCACAATTATAATTGTAAGACCACTGTTATAACAAAAGCATTAAAAAATTCAAGTAGAGCCTTAAACATCTCTTCAAGTTTCCTTGCAGAACACTTACTAGTGGAATTTTTAAAGATTCTCTTCAAATTGCTAAAGAGAATATTTTGCATATGAACATGCAGCAATTAGTCTTCTACCAGTCTGAGCCTGCACAAAGCAAAAAATCCCTTCTAAAAGATACACAGCAATGTTAACTACTGTTGAAAGCATCCTGGTGAGGGAGGTTTCAGGCAAACAGCTGACTCATAGGCACATAGGAAGGAACACAGCACTCTCCTGGATGACTGGATTAGACAACCAGCGTGGAGGCCACTGTATAATGATGTTTGAATTTTTTTTTTGAAAAAGGGCCTAGAGGATTTTTTGGTGTTTGGATATTCAGAATTAGAGATATAATTTTAGAAAATTATCAGTGCTTGTTCAAATTGAGAGGAACTTGGAACCTACACACCCTATTTAAATATAAAACATGCATAGCTTTAAGCTAGTGGAAATAAAATTTCCATATTCAATCTTTTGCATATCAGCAAAATAATCTATCCAGGCAAAAGAAAAATTACATCATAAGAAAAAACACTTAGGTATGTAAATAGTATTACCGAATATCTCTGACTAGCTCCAGCAAACACTGTTTCTGATTTTTTGAACTTAATAATTTTGGGTTTGAACAGTATTGTGTATGCATTTCTCTTCAGAGTGCACTAAATAAAGCAGAATTGCTTTGTTCCAACTGAAATAAATTTCCTAAGCTATGAATTTCCCAGAACCAGCTCCATTACCCAACTATTTCTGATTATGTATGTCTTGAAAAACAACCTGAGAGAATTCAGAGTTACTACGAAGAAGTATGAGTATAATTATTCAGATTTTGATAGTGCTACATGTTTCTGGTGTCCAGTAGTAGAATCTGGCCTGGAACTTTTAAGGAAAATTATGCAATTGAATTGAAGATAAGTAATCTACTTTGAGAAACTATAAAGGATATAATATTGAGCCTAGTAGGATCTAATTCATTTTTACAGATGGCCTTTAAAACCAGACTCACTACTAAAAATAGTGGAAGTGTTTAACAGAAGTATAAACCATTGCAATTAGTTAATTTGTTCCCTCAGTGGTCAAATGCACSGATAACAGAGAGACAAAGAGAAGAAATAGTGKGGAGGCCAAAAGCCAGCATTTTGCCCCTGCAGGYTCCGAAACCCAACTAATAATAGTGTATGTCTATTATTAGCTCAGTCTCCCAGACTGAGACCTGGGAAACAGAAGGGAGTGTTAACAGCCTGCATGGAGGAGRATGCTGCCACAAAACACTATGACCTTGGCGGCATCTGGGAACAGGAATGTTGAACYGATAACAGAGATGGCCAAAGACTCAAAACATTAACGACACTGCAGCTTCTGCAAACCCACAATCATAGCTAAACAGCTGCTTYATTAACCAATAGATATTTGGCACAAATGTATACACTTGTTGCTACATGGATAAAAGGGMCTCTCCCCCGTAAAAAAAGTTAGTTGTTAGTTTTGTGCTAGTTGTAGTTGTGTGAGTTGTGTGTGTATATTTGTGTCTGTTATTTTGTGTCGCTGTCTGTCTCAACAGCGACAAAATAGAAAAAAAAAATCCAGAAGGATAGATTGTAGGCAGGGTTTACAAGACAATCATCGGAAGATTAATTAGCTGAGAACAAGATCTCACATAAACCATAAGAATGAGCAATGTATGACACGGCTTGCAAACACTCCATTTCTCTTTCCAGAGAATGATATATACAATATGCTGCAAGATATTTTCTAGCTTTAAATAAACTATTGTCATATCAAAAGTAAGAGACGAACAGAGATGCTAAGGAAATAACACATTTTGGCAACAGAGAGAACAATAAATATATTTATAAAAAGGAGGTTTTTGTTTGGKTTTTTTTTTTTTTTCTAAGTGAGACACCTCCAATAAGTGCAGCCAAGAGGCACAAGAAGCCCTTTCCAGATTGCAGGAACTGCAAAGAAGGCTGTCCGCCCACTGTGTTATACTTCAACAGGGATCAGACAGAAGATTGAACACAGAATCTGAGGAGGGAGTTGAGCAAAGATTGAGAGATACATGGTCTGTGAAGGGTTTGAATTGGCTCTGTGAAGGTTTCAGATTCCAGGGGAAAGCTTTGCTCACAGTCTCAGTGGAAACCAATGGCCCCACTTAACAGTTCTCTTGTGGTGAGAACTGATGAGGGAGATTTCAGGCAAACACGACAGTGCTTGGACCAAATACATCTTTCAAAGCTGCATCTGGGAGATGGGGCAGGAAGCAGGAGCCATCAGAAGAGGAAGAATAGCACAGAGGTTTTCATACTGAAGTAACAAGCTTCAGAAGTTTGATAATGGTATTGACTGTCTGTGCATGTCTTTTGCCATTTTACTRATTGCAAATTGCTTATATCCTCTTATGAATGCAGAATGGGTTTGCTTTTTTGGCKTGAAAAAAATGGTGCTGCTTTGACAGAAAGGTAAATACCAGCAAAACCCAATGGCTAAAAAGAAAGGCAAGTAACATTGAATGTGTTGCTGTACTTAATAGCACAATATCATTAAAGTCAATGGTTTACGAAGTTTAATCTTTTAGTGAAGATCAACAGGACAGTCTTCTTCAGAAAAATAGAAGCAAGTTTGTTTCACACAGATCTTTTCTTTGCATGCTCTAAACCTTATATAAAGAAATAACAATACATTACAACTGCGACAGAAAATCCATAAATCTGATATGACCTGCTTGAAAATCTACTAGAGTGATGGCAAATAATAAAAATGTTCAGTCAAGTATGCTCCAGCAAGTCACAATTCCTCTTAAAACCATTGGTGATTCAATAAAGAGCCATATGGCTCTTCTCTAGTTGATCTAAACTCAGCTACAGGCTTCTTGAAGAATATTTGTGAAGACAATCTATCACACTCAAATGTCACACAGCTAATTCATCCCCCCCAATCTGTGTATAAAGACAGATGGCAATATGTTGGTTTGTCATTAAAAAAAAAACCTAAAAAAAAACATAAAAATGGACTGCAGTGTAATGACCATATCTAGACATTTGCTTGGAAACCCGACTGTTGCAGAGCTGCTCATCCAGGTGCCCCACAGAATTACAAAACACTTTTTTGCRGGTGACCCAGCAGCAGCAGCTATCAAAAATGTTGTTTTAAATATATTGGAAAGAATGCCCCAGACATCTCAGCAAGTGATATTGTGGCAAAGATATAAGAAGCTGAGCACCAGGAGTCCTTAAGTGGGAGTAGTGCATGAGGGGAGGAAGGGAAGAAAGACAGAGAAATCCTTAGATATCCAAGATACTTGAAATTATGTCTTGAGTTTTCCATTTGTTTGCTGAGGTGGTTGAATCACCTTGAATTGACTACACTCCAAACCCAGGAACATAGGGGTTGATTTCAGCTTATAACTTCTTCATGTCAGAGAGACAAACATTTCCTCATTAAAGTCAGTTCTAAAAGAGAAACATTTTTCTGTCTTGACTGTAGTGCTGCAGATTCTGAGTTCCCCTTATACATCAGGATAAAAATGGCAGTTGATTCTCTGTCTCCATCAACAGTCTCTAAACTGACTTCATAATAAATTAGCTTTAATGCATGTATACCCCACTCAAAGTATTGTAGTTAYCTTTTTACATTAACTGCATACAAACTCAGCAACTATATACARTTTTTTGCCTCTCTTAAACAAGCAATTTACTGCGTGTCCACATGTAAATTCCTCATGATTAAATGAACAGCTCCTAGCACAACACCTCTGTACTGCTGAGGCCTTTAAAACAACTTAAGACAAAAGAAAGCGTAATTTTATGCATTCTGATTTGAAGAATGTAACAATTTGAAAAATGTAATCAGAAGCCTTGTGTTATACGTTCTACCATGGAAAATTTCAACTAACAATGAAATTAACTTAATGTATTCTGTACTTCTTTACTTAATACCCTGCTTTGTTAAGCTCTTTTCCTGTGCCGTAAAAGTTATTGGTGAAAGCAATTTGATTTTCCATATTCTGTGTAGCATGTTACACTGCATTCTCCATACAAGCTTCTGTGGTCCAGATCATGAAATGTGAGTGCAKAAACTAGAAATAGCTACACAGAAATTTGCCTTTCTGGATTGTGTTTGTCTATACTGTAAGTTCATTTTCACTAAGACTTGTTATTTCAATTCAAAACAGGATCTGTGTGTACTCTTGTTTAGCTTTAGCTTTTTTAAGCAATGCAGAATTGCTCTCATGCTCTGTTTTCCTTCAGATATTCCTCAAATTACAGTAAAAATGGGTCCTCCACCCTSTGGGTCCTATACCTTCTTGTCTGTAATGTGAGATGGAAAGCAAGTTTTTAAACGTCTTCCCCCAACAGCACATGTCAGCCTAACTACTGCCAGGGATATTATGACTTGTATATACAAATATTTTACTGAATCTCTTCCCTTGAGCTCTAATGCTGGTAGGTAGGAAAGGTATATACCTCTTTTGTTTGATGATGTTGATATGATTTTGAAATGCAGAGCTGGCCATCCTAGTTTTCACTGGTGCTCATGAATATCTGATTTTTTTGTTGTTATTTCTTTATTCTTGCTGCAGTGGAGATTAAATACAATATTAAAATAATCATGGGGGAGGGGGTTTTGCATCACCACCTGTAGAGCTATTTTCTGTGACAAAAATGGACAGCATTATAACAAAACTAATTCACTAATTAACATAACACTTTGTTTTGAGCCCCATTTTGTTATTAAAAAAAAAAAAAAAAAAAAAAAAAAATAAGGAATATCTATGCTGTAAGTCCTAAAGCAAAAACTGATTTAGGACAAATCTCAATAATCTGTTCTGCAGCAAGAAAAGAATAGCTGAACTTTTGCATGCCATTACAAAGCCATGCTGTTAAAAAGTTAAAAGCAAAAGCATTGCTTTTATCACGATTATTCCTCCATGTTAGCTTTTCTKGAAGGATTAAAGAATACCAAAAGCTATACTCCAGAGTTCTTTTACTCTCCAGAATTCAATATGACATTTTGACAGATATATTACCATTTCCTTTGATTGTCAGATTTTATCTTTTGRAAAATTCCTGCATGAAAACTCAAGTGTAGATTCAGAGAACCATTTTGGAGCTATGGTTTACCAACCCACTACAGCTCTGCAATTATTGTGTTTCAGGAAAATCAAAATATCAGACCTGTCCTCCTCAGTTATTCTTTTATGAAGCTGCTATCTATAAATAAGGTGCCCTAAACTTTTGGATTAACCTGTAGATAGCTGAAGATATGCTGAAGATAATTTTAGAAAGATTTAGTAACAGCCTATCATCTTCTGTTGGGCGGAGAATAACTTAAAACTTTGCGTCAACAGCAGGACATTGGTTTTTTGTAGGAACTTTGAGTTTTCTTTGTGTGTGAAGCCCTACACAAACAACAGAGCTGTATCAGAGTATGCCATTTATGGCKTGGACTCTTCTTGGTTTGCTTCTGATCAGTAACCATGAGGCAGTCAAGGAAGCAAAGGACGAAGGCAACCAGTATGATGCAATGAAACAGCTCACAGTTCTTAGGTAGAGCAAAAAAAAGAGAAACTGGAAAATCTCCAAGATACAAATGGATGAGTAACAGGATTTACAATACACCATTCAGCAGTACAATCGCAACTAGAGCTGATTTACTCCTCAGGGAGTGAGAGCGGAGGTACATCTCCAGTGAGATCTGGTGCTGCTCAGTATTTCCATTAGTGATTTGGCTGATGGAGAAAATGTGAGTTTCATTTTCAGGTGGCACCAAGTGTGCGTCTTCTACAAGGCAAGAACACAGAATGACCTGGACAGACAAGAGAAAGAGGGAGCAGCAGGTGTGTAGCAGGTAGAAATAGTTGGCTGCACTGCCAAGCAAAGAATTGTGTTGAAATCAACTGGTATTTACCAAGAGTCTGCTTTTGAGCTTGAGTCATCAACATCATATCATTGCAGAACAGTCAAATGTCATGTGAAGAGACGTGTAGAAACCAGCATACATAAACACTGGGAACAGGTTTGTTCAGTCTGCAAAGCAGACTGCATTTGAGTTTACAGGAACTCAAATGATCAGAGACCTAGTAGAAATGCCTTCGGGGGAAAGRCTGAAGGAATTGGGGTTATGGAGCATGGGAGAGAGAAGCTGATCTAGATGCACAAGAGATTCAAAACAAACAAACGAAAAAAATGGTCTTAGATTAGAATGGATGTACAGAGTCAACACCAAGAAGAGACTTCTGAGGGCAGTAAGGAAATGGAGTAAGTGCTTAAAATCATATGTATTAGCTCTACCTGTATTATTCTTGAACTATATCTTCTATAGAAGAGATATCCCTTTAAAATTTATATTGTTGTACCATGACAGGTTGACCAGTATGCATAATCTTTGCAMAGTAAGCAGAAATTTCTGTTTGCTTTAGGATTTTATATGTCYTTATACATCAGGATTGATTCTATGAGCAGATTTAAAATACAGGATCTTCTAGTAAAAATTAATTCGTTTTTCAGAACTTCAGTCATTCTTTCAATGCAGATCAGTTAAGACTTGAAGGAAGTTAATATGCACAAAGTAAGCTATGCAGAAAAGAATTTTTATTTTTCTGATTTTCATTCCTTATTCACTTAATTCTGGTCTGCAATGCATGAGCATACTGCTATTAAAATGGCCTTAAATTATCATTATGGGACAAGTACTCTTCCACACTTGTAAATGTCATTATTTATACAAGAAGATTGTACACCACATGAATGAGAATAATTCCAGCATTAATAATGTTTATAATCACAGTGTGATAGCTAAAATTAAAGGTAAGAAGCATGCCAATTGGCTTTGGCAATCAGGYTGCTGATCTTTGTTCTTACTAATGAATAACTACAGCATAATTTCTGGGCCTTGTAATAAAAATTTTATCCATGGTTCTCTAGACAATCTGCTCTCTTTTTCTACCTGGACTTTGAAGCATTTACTGAGACAAAGCAGACACTGCAAATCTGATGCATACTAGTGTGATTATTAATTGCTTGGGAACCATTGGGATGTGGTGCTATAAAACAATGTATTGATGAAGTATTTTTTGTGGCTTCATGGGATGCTGAGTAAGACTCTCTTGTGTCCATGATTTTTTTTCTAAGGTCTTGTAGACACTGAACTAAGCAGTGAGTAATGCACAGGGTAAGTAGCTTTGTTCTCACACAACCTAACTTGTCCTTGAAAGCCACATCTACTATTTTTGGAATAAGGTGACTGTTACCTGGGGATTGGAAAATCAATCTGTATGTAAGTGACCCTCTGTTTGTTGCTGGTATGCTTCACTTTCTTTAACTGCTGTGATGAAATTATGGCTTAAAGAAATGGATAATTCCAATCTTAAAAGAGTAAACTAAAAAAAAAATATAAAACTAAACYTTTTTTTCTTAGCTATATTAAAAAACTTACTGCTGACAAATGGTACTCTTGACAATAAGAAAAATAACCTACTTCAAATAATCAGAATTATTGTTTCATTTCAAAAAATAATTACATGCAATACTTTCACTGCTTCCCTGTGTGTCAGAGGGCACCTTGTATTACAAGCTGAAAAGAAAAACCATTCAACTTGCAGCTTGAAAAATATTCTTACTGAATATTAAATCTGAAAATACAAACTGGGTGATAGAACCACCATTAAAAAGCAAATGACAATATTAGAATTCTTAGAGGGAATAAACKAAACAGAAACTTCAACATTTTGGGACTAATATATAAAAATAYCTTCAAATGCTCCAGAAAATGAAAGCTAAACACCAAAGTCTATTTTCTGTTGCTGGGTTTCTTCTTACTCATATAACATTATCATGTGCAGGAGTGCCAGAAGTGGACTTTTGACCTGTCATGGAGTTACAGTCAGTTTGATGGTGGCATCACAAAAGCTTACATAAACTTGCTCCTCTTAATTCTGCAGGATGCTGTTGTGATTTTGTACAACCATAGAATCCAAATGAAGCATTTTTAAATTTTTTTTTGGTAGCTCAGAGGTTAGAAGATTTAAACAAATGGCTTGGAGTACAGATATGCGCAAAMAACTATTTCCCAGGACCAGGATTCAGATTTTTTTGTGGATTTCTCTTCCTGTTAAAAGAAAGGAGAAGCATTCAACAAAACTTTTATCTCAGCTACCCAAAGTGTTCAATTGTTGACAGAAGGACAGAATAATGGAAAGGTTGTGAGGGCCTTCTGGTGGTCATCTGGTCCAACTTTATAGCTCCATCAGGGCCATACAGACCCAATTTCCCAAGACCATGTTCAGATGTTTTTTAAATATCTTCAAGGATCAAGACACCACCACCTCTCTCAGCAACCTGTGCCAGTGCTCAGTCACTGTCACARGGAAAAGGAGTTTCCTGATGTTCAGGGGGAGCCTCCTCTGTTTCAGTGCATGCCCATCGTCACTGGTGCTKTCAYTGGGCACCACCGGGARGAGCCTGGATGTATCCTTCTTGCACGCTCCCTGCAGGTGTTTGTGTACATTGCTGAGATCCTCTGAGCTTTCTCTTCTCCAAGATGAACATTCCCAAATCTCTCAGCCTTTCCTCATACAAGAGATCCTCCCAGCCCCTTGCTGGAGTCGCCTGTCCAACTCTCCTTCCATGCCTGTTCTGTGCTGAGGGCCCAGYCCTGGAGCCAGCCCTCCAACTGTGACCTCTGCAGTGACAAACAGAAGAGAAGGCTCATCTCCCTGGCCAGCTGGCAACACTCCTAGTGCAGCTTAGGACACCTCTGGCCTTYGTTTCATTGCACAGTGGACTCTGAATCCTCTACTCAAATCTAGTGCCACATTTACTTCTAACTCAGCAAAGTAATTGAAGGAAYTAACTTAGTTGAAGAAATAGGAATCCTGTCATTCTCCTTTTCTGCAGTACAGAATTATTTCCCRGATGTTTAATCTGTTTTAAAACTTTGCCTCTTCTCTACTCTCCATCTCAAAGTACTGACTGAAATCAGGATGACCTTTGATTTTACACAGCACAGAAAATAAATGTTTTGCTTCTGTTCAATTTATAATTTCTAACAAACACACCTCCTCCTGCCTCTGAATTTACAATGCTTTTACCTGCTCCCAAATACACAGTGAGATAAAAAATATAATATCTGGTTTGGTCCATTAAAATTTTGAAGAAGTGCAAGTTCATTTTGGCCACACCTGTATAACTAACTGAGCTTGCTGAATCCATCCCAGATATTTCAGAACAGAATGCAAAAGAAAGAGCAAACTTTAAAGTGAAATGAAATAATAAATTATCTATAAAATACAAAAATTACTTGTAAGTAAGAGGAAATTACTGATTCCCAARAACTAATTAGATTCAGGAAATGCTGGTGTTTGCTGGAGTCAGTTACTATCAAAATCTAACAGAGGAAGTGAAAGTGTGCTAAGTTTTTATGGAGATTTAGTAAATTCAGTGTGAAAGTCTGGCAAAATACATGCCCTGAAAAYGTCCTAATTTGTCAGAGTTCTTTTTAGATATGTTACAGGAATAGACATACATACAACAGGGCACTAAAAATAGTGTCTGTTAAGCTATATGTTACTCACCCTACTCGCTCTGGTTTGCTACAATAATAAATAATTTGCTCAGGAGCTCAGGAATATTGTTGTGGGTTATTTTTGTTGTAGTGGTGGAGATTGGGCCACTATAACCAGAGACTCCAAAGTTACTTGGGCTCCACAATTGTTGTCAGGGCTGGAGATGTCTCTGGAACCTGGCAACAAATGCCCAAGTATTCTGGTGGTTATTGTACCCCRTTGTGAATTAGTTTGTACATCACACAGACTGAAAAACTCACAGTCAATGCCATTTTATACCAATAGGGGAGAACTGTCCTTGTGGTTATTAAACATTCACATCTGCTGAAAGAAAGGAATTAGATATTCTTGGCTCCAGCATCCTGGCCTTACTGTAACACACAAGTTAGCTATGAAGAAAGGAAGAAAAATGATTGGTCATCATTTGTTGACAAGTAAACAAGAAAAACATGAACCATCCATGAATCAAATTGGACACATTTCAAGCAAATCACTTAGAAAAATCAATATTATGTCAGGTTTTAGCCTCCGTCTCCATTAATAACTGACAAACGTAGCAAGCATCAGTGAAGACTGACATATAAAACAGAGGCATTGGGAAGTTTAGCACCATGTCCTGAAGGGCAGTGAAATTACTCACTGTGAAATATGCAGGCTGTTGTACTGAAGAAACTGTAATGTGAAATATAAATAAAATATATATAAGCAAAAACCTGGAAAGAAAAAATGTGGACAATAACAAAAAAGTATCAATGTACAGTTAATGCAACAAGTTCCATGYGGTAGAAGAGAAAAAATTACAGTTATAAGGTATCTTCCATCTTGTTATGGGTGAAAAAAGATTAATGCAAAATGCCACTGTTCCTGTTACAGTTTCATGAGGGGTATTATATTTAATTGTAAAAAAACTGTCAAAAAGAGCCAATCATCAARCAGAATTCACCAATGAGCAACAATAATGTTTTAAAATTTAGCAACACGTTTCTGACAGCTTTCAGAAAGTAAAAAAAAAAAAAAACCAGGGCAGTGACCACTCCCCTGTACTCGTCATGGGTGAGRCTGGATCTCAAATACTGTGTCCAGTTTGGGGTCTTTCACTGCAAGAAGGTCATTGAGGGGCTGGAGCAAGTCCAGAGAAGAGCAACTGAGATGGGGRAGGATTTGGAGCACAACTGGCTTGTGCTGGAGAAAGTGGAAAGACCACTGGRGTGCAGTTGCTCCTGATGCCCAGAGTCCTTCGAGCTCCTGGCTCAGCCAAGGACAGGGGCTCCTGTCCAGCAGGAAGGGCTCAATTATTCCCTGCACATTTCTATCCTGAGCTGGGAATTGCACATAGAGTTTGAGCACTCATGTAATACTGTGACCAAAGAACAGCTGAGAATCTGTGCTCCATGAGAGTCCACAAGTCATGGACTGATGTCACCTAAAGCTTTGGRACTAAGAAGGTGGTTTTGCATTTGTAATGAACATAAAAACTGTCTGCAAAAACACAAAAGAGATGAAACCACTTGCAGTTATCTATAGATATGGCTGAGGTCTATAGAGAATATGCAAGTGTTTCTGAGATTCAAACTTAAAATGTGTCTGTATGGGGAAAGTTATWTAGATTTAATGTGGGATGAAATTAAAGGATGTTGAGGTCAACAGAGTCTGTAGTAACAATGTTCTGTTAAAAATGCTTCAGCAGCATACAGAAAATAGCATACAGAATAATTTTAGATTTGATTTTAAAGCATAGACAAGTTTTACTTTCCATTATGTTTTAACACTGTTTAAATTTTACAGCATTATAGCCTTTTCTAGGCAAATTCTAGGCTATTTTAGGATATTGTGACTCAGCAAACATATCACTAAATAGTTATGTGGCTATTTGTCATAGCAAATTAGATCAATCCCTGAGCAATGAAGGGGACCTATGTAATTCTGTCACCCTTAAGAACTGGAGTGGGTATAGGCATTTAATGATTTGTCTATTGCCTCAGCCTCCGACAGAAATTAATGTGACCTGATGCTCCCTGAAGAAAATAATTTATGACTTGGTCCCAGTATTGTATGGCTGCACACAAASCAATACTGACACAGAACAGTGTGGCATACAATTACAATCAATTACGTACTGAACTTTATAGAAAATAAAATGCTTTTGTTATATTTATGAAGAAATCAAAAACTAGTGCACAGGAAAATTAGGATTAGCAATGAAAGCAGAAACCCTGAAGAGAAGAATATATGGGAGAAGGAAAAATTATCCTTAGATCATTTGAAGCTCTGTAAACTTCTGCTTCTCGGTTGTGCAATCCTAATRAAAAAGGTTCGTTAGGAATCCTAGTCTGTGAAAGTCTTGCAGACTGTGAACCTCCATCTAATAAATGAAGTAAATTTAGGGCTGTGTTTAGCTGAGGTCCTCTCCTTAGCATTTCTGAATAGCTAACTTCCAGAATCTTCTGCCTGCCTGTTGGCTTGACTGATTTGTATTTAACCAGATGACCAATAGTCTTGGATGGATCTGGACTGAAACTTCTTTGGTGGTCAGTGGAAGGGTAAGTATGATCTTATGCTAAAATAACCATTAAAAAAGGACACCATCACCATGGGTCAGATTTGCCAGACTGGTGTTATAAAAAGCATCATTRAAGACATATTTTGAAGGTTTTGGAGATCACTTTTTGGCTTGCATGATCCAAAGCAGTGRTAATCAAAACAGAACATAATGAGTACTTTCTAATTGCCATAACTTTTTTGTGACTTCTCTCTTATTAAATGTCCAAGCTAAAAAACCAAAAAAAGACAGAGAGACAAACAGGCAGCCACAAAAGGCTTGTGACAGGCAAAAGAGAATAAAAAGTAATCACACAGAAAAACAACCATTAGGGCTCAGAATAATGTTGTTAACAGCACCAGCACCGGGAGGAAAAGCCCAACTCGGAAAAGGTGAAAGCACAGTGGTGGAAAAAAGAAGCAGAGGCAACAGAAATTAAAAAAAAAAAAAAGGAAAAGCAATTCAGTCTATGTATTTATTAACTGTACATGGAAAAAAACATGTGCCTAAAGACATGCCTTGGAATTGGAGGCACATTTGATCTTGATGTTAACAGATGCAAATGGAAGTTCATCAAGTGCAATCAAGTATGCAGAGACCATGGATAGAGAATAAAAGTGCAAACAGAATTTAATAAAATGCTCCAGGATTACTCTTTTTGRAAGTATTCCCTCATAAAATTAATGAACGAAAAATCCAAGACATAGTCCTAATTTGCGTTGTTTCAAATTCTAAATACATTTATTGCAAATGTTAAAACTTTTAAAACTACAGTATTGGAGATCTTTTCATGTTAAGGGTCACATTAAAACCAAATCTTATTCCAGCAGCATATTCAAGCTAGTTCATTATTTGCACACATGAAAATGCAGCAGCTCAGATACAATTTTCCCTAAGGACTGAATGCATACTAAAGGTAATAACAACAAAAATGAAAAACAGCCCTACTTGGGAATAGAATAATTATATTTCTAAACCATTTTTCACCTGTTTAAACAAAATCCATTACAATGTTCCACAGCCTCCACAGAACGAGCTGATTCATATACACACACATGTACATATGTATGTTTTAAATTCCCACTGCTTATTAATTTTGCCCTGGCAATTTGTCTCCTTCTTTGTCTCTGAGCTCCACTGAGTCCAAATACACTCCTCAGAGCATCTGTCTTTCAAAGCTGGGACACCTAATATCCAGCTGTCACTAACACATACAAGTAATAAATAATACAAATATGATTAAGTGCCGGGGAAGATTTGGGAGGATGAATTTACCCTTCAGAGGTCATGTACAATTCCTGATTAAATATCTAACAGACTCAATTTTAGAAGCAGTGAATATGGCTTATTTTAATTATTACTTTTAGAGGAGTCATCAATTATAGCTTGAGATACAAATCGTCTACCACTAAAAGCTAATAATAGGGCAGGCACTATACATCCTCAAATATGTCTTTTTTAAAACCAATTTTCTGGCATGCAACACAGTTCCCTAATCCATTGCATGTATTATGTTTGCCAAACCCAGCAATAAAATATGCAAGAAATTCTACAGAGGCAGCAGATGTTCTTGACAGCAGAGTTTGTACAGAGAAAGCGTGTGGAGGTGGTTATAGCAGTTCTGTCTACTGGGTTGTTCCTGGTGTAGGTCAAAGTAGGACAGAGTTTCTTCTGAATATAAAACTGCTCAAAGACAGCAATTGTTGGCCCAGGCCTAATGGAATAAAAGAATCTTAGACGGAATCTCAGTCAGGCCTGTGTTTTTTGCCCTGGATCTTGCCAGCACTGTCAGCCTCTCTAAAGCTAGAGACACAGAGTTATGCATTCAGGTTAATAAGGCCTAAGAACTACTGAAGGTTGGAGGTAACTTGGTAATGGGAAGATTTTAAATAGTTATCAAATCATAAAGTAATTTAGTTCCAAAGTAGAAATAAAGCAAAAGTAGTATTACTTTACCACAATGCAGAGCTGGCCACATGTGTGTGTGACTAAAAAAGCATAAAATTATTGCTGTGCAGCAGGAAATGTGGCATTATGAGATGCTGAAGTGCTATAAACACATCTGGAACAGTTTTGGGCACATCCTCACACAGACAGCCATGCTCTGTCTCTGAGTTAGGGACTTTGAGAGAGGCAGAACATGCAACCTTGGGTTAAGAACTGCAGACCAGAGAGCCACGTTCTCACCTTTTTACTTGGCTTCCAAATGGCACTGATGACCATGTGGGTCACTCACTTAGGGGTTGGATTCCATGATCCTTCTGGGTCCCTTCCCACCCGCAATATTCTGATTTCTGATTGTGGTTTCACACCATCACATCTCACATCACAAAGTACTGAGACTGTTAGATGCACATGATGAGCATTTAATGGCACTGCACTCCTCCTTAGAGTGGGGCTTTTGGAATCRTTTGTGACCCTTCTGCCCCCATCCCAGAGAATGAGAAATTGAGTTGGGCAGTTTGCCTCTGTTGAAAGAAGTCTTGTCGCCATTCTCTGTCTTGCTTTTCTGGCAATGGCCTAGAAAATCCACCCTGAGCTGGTTTGGGCTGGGTTAGAAATGGTTTTACTCAGAGGGGCTTCATTTTGCAYGGGAGAGGTGTCCCCAACTGACCAGAGGGATATTCCAGGCCATGTGACATCATTTTGAGYATGTCAATTTGGGTGAGAAAAAAGAAGAGGTTCCTTTGATGGTTTTATCTCTCCAAGTCACCATTTCACATGATTGAGCCCTTTTTTCCTGGGGATGGCTGAACATCTGTCCACCCATGGGACCCGGAGGATGAGTTCCTTTTTCCAGGTGGTTTGTGTGTGTGGTGTTTGCTTGCCCTGCTAAAATGTACCTCAAGCCATGTGTTTTCTCATTTTCACTCTACYCATGAGTTTCACTCCTTCCCGACACTGCTGGTGAGGAAGTGCTCTAGTGGCTGTGTGGGGCTCAGCTGGCAGCTGGGGTTAAACCACAGCACACCTGAAAGCCCAGATTTCATATTTGGCTTTGCTTCCATAAAAACAAAATTASGAGAATATTGTGGATCCAAGTTACAATATTTAAGGAGGAAAAATGGATCAGCAAAGAGACAGATAAGCATATCTTCCAAAATCCTTGCCTCAGTCTTAGAAGATACATCTTTTGGATATACCCTTTGCTTAGAGGCTGGGTTATTGCTGCCAGACAAAATAAAGCAAGTAAAACGAAGTACAGGCATTGTCTGAGTCAGATTTTTTATTTTGAGTCATGTGAGTGCTACAGTTTTCACATTTAAATGTGTTAGAAATCAACATTTCTGATCTTTGGGGTGCCTGACATGAATTATGTCAGTATCTCTTATCTTTCTGTAAACAAATCATCTCATAAAGGAATATTTGTAGTTATACATAATATTTGTTCTGTGGAGTTTTTTAATTGCCTTAAATAATTTTTCCTCCAGCTCTACTGAACAATACAGATTTAAGTCTCAATTTTATGTATTTTATGATTAAATCAACAGAAAGCATACCAGAAAGCATTCTAATGAAAAATTAATTTTATTAATTCTAGATTAGTTTTTGTTTTAGTTCACAAGTACAGATCCAAAAATTAAATTGAGGCTTAATAAATTTTTCAGAAGAATAGCATGCTTCATTTCTGCTGTCTAAGTAGTCAGGAAATGAGGCAACTTAAAGTGCAGGAATAAAGTTCCTATCAATAAAGTATCTAATTTAAAAAAAAAAAAAAACAAACAAACTAGGAAGGGATTTACATGTGCTTCAAGGAAAACAAAAAAAAAGATAGCAGCAATTTGTTAATATACTGAAGGCCTAAAAATACTTACAATGTACCTGCTTTTGTTGCTGAGATTATTAATAATTTCCAGAAGGAAAGTAAGTGTCATTAACCCCTAATCAAAAGTCATTACCAAAGGAATTCTGTCAGCTTGGTGTAAGGTCCTTTCAGCAGAAGATGCTTCATGAGTTGAGATGTTTTGCATTGGGTAATGTAAAAGGTTCAGTTTCAGACTCTTGTTGAGACTGTGATGATATTGATAGGTTAAGATTTGAAACTAAAAAAAAATTTGAATTTTTGAAACTGAAAACTCTAATTGGTAAGATATTTGAATTTGAATTGCTGTAGTTTTCTAAATGTACATACTCTTTTGGCTTTGAAAAAGTTATTGTGAATCATTCATTCACACTGTGTCTCAAGAAAGACTGCCCACTCCATTTCTTCAGGATTGTTTTCTTCCTGCTTAGTGTAGCACCAAATTTTGTCACAACTTCTAGACACACTTTTGTCACAGAGTATGTGTTACAAGCCTATCTACTGTGGGATCTTTCTTCACCCAGAAATGAGCTTTATGAAAATAAAGTTTTGACTGAATTAGTTAAAAGCTGTTATTATTTCCTAACTGTTGGGAGCAGCACAAGTGCCATTCCAAGCAAAGGCACAGCACAGTTGTGCCTCAGCAGTGATGAAGGCATCTGGAGTCAGCTCTCCAGTCTCACAACCCTTTGCTGATGTAGAGATCTCCTCTGTGGTAAACCCAGAGATGTGAGATTCTATTTATGGCACTGAAAAATACAGTCTAAAGCAATTTTATTTACCATTGTGTAATTTAAACGCCAGTATTATTACTTTGTTGTCAGAATTCTTTTACCACTTATTATGTAAAGAATCTGCAGCAGCTCAGGAGAGGCATGGCAACTTCAGTGTCTGCACTTAAGTGGAAGAAGAAAAACAAAATAAATAAACAGCATCAAAACAAACTCATCAGTGCCTGAGCTTTTACATGTCTGAATGCAAAGATCCAAGCCCCTTTCAAAGTGTTTCACTCAACCAATGTGAGAAAAAAATGMATTTTAAAGTGAATTATGTKCATGTCAGTGGTGTTGTACCCTCTCTAAGGTAACTGGTATCTATTAGATGATCTCCCACATTTGGCTCAGAAGGTCCTGTTAGCCTCATGTCTTGCTTCTGACTATATTTATGACTCAGACCTTGGGGCATGCTAGAGCCCTTTGATGTCTGATGTGTGGAAATTTTACAACAGCTTTCGGTCTCAATCTTCTCTCAAAGAGCTAAAAATTAGCTCTAACCCTGAAACATGGGACTGAATCTGCTTCTGGAGAAAAGTATAATCAATTATTACATATTCAGAACATCCAGCTCCTTCTAACTGTGAAAATGGCTTTGAACTAAAATAGTTCCAAATGGCAATACATTTGCAATCACTCTGCATGGCCAAATAGGGTAACTTAGTGCCAGTATATCTAGGATCTTGTCCTTAAAGAACTCTTTTGCTGTCAGAGAATCTGTTCACAGGAAAAGTCAACCACATTGAACTTCCCATCTAAATAACCCCACAGAAGAGCTCTGTAAATAGCAAAACAGCCCCATGAATTCACGGTCCTCACTTTGCAGGCACATAAGTTCATGCAGCTGATAGGTTGTATTAAACCTCTGAAGGACTGTATGCATGAATCAGGGAATAAGCAAAATCAGAGAACTGGATTTAGATTGAAATTGGTTTTTAAATTGCCCTGGGTAATTCAAAGGTCACTCATTCTTGCATGCCAAAACATCCTGCTTCTCATTCTGGTAAACCATGAGGGATAATTTATTAAACAGTGTGCTCTAACCATTTCAAATACTAAGCTTTACTAATTAATTAGCCTATACAATATGTTWAATCTGTCTATCCTGAACTTGTCTAATATTCTAAATTCAACTCCATTTTGTTACTTTTACTTAGGGATTTGTAACTGTGACAAAGAACAGTAGACCTTGAAATAAGGAAAAATAAAAATAGGCAGAAAAGAAGCTGCTGCAATCTACTGTTGAAAAGTGTAGGTGTGTGTCGTCTATAATTTATCAGCAGCATAGTCTGGAGAATTGGTTGCATTCAAAAACCTTAGACATATCTGGACTTCAGAGATTTCCTCAAATGCCAGATGCTGATGTTATTTTAGCTTTTGAAATGGTTTCATGTTCCAATAAAGATTGGTAATGCACTATCACTGCAGTGTGCTAGACATTCCCCGCACTTTGGGAGGCTGAAAGGATCTCAAAGCACATCAGCAAGGTCCTGGTATCAGACTATTCATTTTTCCCTTGATTTCTTTCTCTAATGATCCATGTGTTCAAGACATGTTTATTAATGAACAGAAGCCACTGTTATGRGAGTGCTCACTGTCCTTTAGTCTCCATATTCACTGGGAAAATTGTTCAGAGTGAATTAGTCTAATTAGGATCGATTTTATCACTTTTGTTTGCAACCTGTTCCTRTGTTGAATTTGGTCACCAATGGAGTGGAAGGTGAAAAGTGTCTGCTGCCAGGCTCCTGCTGCTCCAGAGCCACAGACTTTATAGTGCTTGCCATGCAAAAAGTGAACTCATTTCCTCCTTGTCCCATTTGTTTATGCTGTTCCTCTCTTCCTCACGCAAGAACCTTACATAAACACTTCCTAAAGACTCCTATCCATGCACCTCAGTTATTCTCATGAAAATATCTCTGTTGCTTGACAACTGTTGGAAACAAGGCACAATATTTGCCTGAAATCTTATATCATAAATGATTGTGTTACTGACACTCTCTCCTCATTGTATTGAAGATTTGAGATTAAGTGGAGGATTAAGTTTATATTGGTCTGTTTGGTCTCGCAAGCTCTCTGCAGAGAGGAGTATTCACAATCTCCATCTACAGCCTTGCCCTGACATAAGGCTTGTAGGATGTGTCACATTCTCCCTCTTCCCATCTGTTTCAATCCCTTGCTTTTCTCTAACAAACAGCCCTCCCTCATCCTTAGGAATTTAATTCTCTCTTTCCTTCTTCTTGGAACAAATTGTCTTTGGAGAGAAGTGTCCATTTCATCAATGTGGCAKTTAATTATTTTGTGTATTTACTGGTTATCCTCCTTCCCCTATCCACCATAGAAGTATTAAATGTTTTTCAAAGGAAAAAAAAATGGGTAATGAGGCAAGTGAATGTGTAACRTTATTAAATAACTTGTTCAAGATCACAGAAAGAGTTCATCCAACCACATTAAGGTTTCCTAAATATCAGGTACTTCCAGAAAATATTACCCTTCTCCTGTAAAGAATGTCCAAGAGGCTGAGGTCCTGAGAAGCTACTTTTAGAAAYTGAAACAGAAAAACAGATTTAATTGTAGTCTTTCTCATGTTCATTTGAGGACCTGTAATGAATATAGCTTATGTACACAAATTTAAGCCAAAGCTAACATAAGCAACTAAACAAAAGGGTAATTGACATTAGCTRTGTGTGACCTTTCTTAGGATAGAGAGCATGAACTTACAAAAGAAACTTCGGTATTTTAGGCTACAGGTTTGAAATAGGTTTTGTCTTTTCAGGCTGTTTTTTTTCCTCATGACAGTTGAAGTTTATAGTTCTGTATTTCTGTCTATAAAAGAGAGATAAATATTGTTTCTTGAGAAGCTTTGCGAGTTCCTAGGAGAAAAAAAAATGCAAGAACTGAAAAATACTGATTCATTAAATAGCATTCGCGTTTAAACTCTGAGGAGAAAGTCAAAATGACTACTGGTCAGTTCATTCCCAGTGTTATTCCTTCCTCACTAATTACATGTTTACCTGAGTGAAAGAAGAGTTGTTTACCCATAGGACACTACTGAAGTTATAATAGCCTGTAAGCTAGGCACATAATTAGGCAGCTTTAAATTATATAAACTATATGCTATTGTGTGACAAATAATTACAGTCTTATCACTCCCCCATTACAGTTAGAGCTTGGAACGCAGAAAAATTACTCAGAAATAAMCTTCAGGTGATGTGATCCAACTGCCCTCCAGCAGGAAGGGTTAGTGATGGAAGAAGTGAAGCATGGACATGCATCTCTGTACCTGTGCAATGTCATGCAGGTCTGCCTTGGGCAGATAATCAAGGACCAGCTGCTTCATTCTTCCTCTCAAACCTATTTTCCCCCGCAGCAAGACAGCTCCAGTCCTGCCCTGTCACAGGGTGGCACTGCATTAATTCCCCAGCTTCCTCCACCAACCACACTGCTTCCGTTCTTCAGCTCTGCTTCATTCGAAATTAGTGAGAGCTGCCACACAAAACATCAGAAATTACATCACTGCATCATGCTGCAACTTCTGTTAAAAATTCTGAACGGTATCTTTGTGAAGTGATCTTGTTTAACAAATTCAGGCTGTAATCTCTGTAAAATAAAAATCTTTTTGTGTCTATCATTTTCCTGAACTAGGAGCAATTTGTCCAGCTAAACTCAGCTTTAATACTTCTCACACTGAGTTGCTAAGCATGCTTATTTGATCATCATAATCCTATCCAATGCCTCATATATATATCATCTGATTATGTTACCTGCCATGCCAAGGAGACTCTGATCTTGTCCTTCCAAGGTTACATCATATGCTAGTAATGCTTCAGAAAGTACCACAGCTCAGCATTTGTTTTTCTCTGCCTCCAGCATAAAATGTGTAGGAGAGAGACTATTTGGATGTGGCTCACAGCAGACCACATAGGCTGAGAGTGTTTTAACAGRAAAAAAAGAAATCATGCTGTTCTTTTAATTTGTTCTGTTTGTCTTTCACTTAGTACATGAGATTTAACTTCACCTTGATGAAGGTAGAACCAGTATCCATTTTTCTACTGCGTGGATTTTCTGACTGCATGGATTTATAGACGTGGTATGACCTCTTGTGGTGCAATAAAATATTACAGATATCATCCATGTGTCACATGGTTTTTTACAACGTGCAATCAAGACACAGCCCCTCTGCCTGGATGGTTAGATTTCCATTAACCGAAGACTAACTCTTGTCTGAGAAATTCTCATTATCAATGAATTTCTCTTCAGTCATTTATTAAGTGCATGTATTCTGAATATCTCTTAATTACTAGTTAATTCAATTTTCATGAACTAAGTCTATCCTTAGTTTAGTTTCTTTTAATTTCTGATTATGACTTTCAAATTCCACATTCAACAATACTGTAAAGATGCTGGTAGTGAAAATATCACTTCATGCTTGTCATTAATAATGTTTGTCACTGAAGAAATTCGTTAGCAAGCAATTTGAATCTGATTGCACACATAGGGCATCTAATACTCACATGCCAACAGAAAATGTAAAGAATAAATGCAACTATTTGAAAATTGGTCACTGGATTGTATATATCTGTGTAGGTACTGGCATTCCTTAAGCATCACAGGATGTTGCAAAGGTACTGTTACTGTGTGTAGCTGTTTTCTATAACCATGCATAAATCTTGTAATAAAAAAAAAAA
>NW_026623312.1:1110441-1118454 GCF_030028575.1 Malurus melanocephalus | reverse complement strand
AAAAAAAGCGGTATGTTAAAAATATATTTGAATCTTTGTGCTTCATATTGTATATTACTTGTGACCATGACAACCAACGATAACAAGACTGCAATGCCTCTGCAGTCTTACMACAGCAGCAGCCTACTGATGTGCTGCATACAGCGCACCCAAAGGGTGAGAGCACAGGGCCCCACATGAGCACCTGCCACCGGGTGTCTGCCGCAGAAACACTGATTCAATAAACACGCCACAGCTGTATCCAGAAACAACCTCATTTCTGTCTGATGTAGCCCAAGTTGCTCAGCTCCCCAAATGACACCTTGCAGGCTTGGTCTACGTGCAATTTCAAAGCTAGGAGAAGCTTAAGGACACTGCAATGTCATTTTTTATCCCTATTTATAATAGTCTCCTCTCATTACTTGAAATACACAGTGATGTCTAAGAATATTTTCAGAAATGGCCCAGCAAGTAATTAGCATTAATCACGTTGCAAGAAGGATCTAAATTTGATTAAACTTTTAAAAATATTCACCTTTCCTACTTGCAGTACAGTATTTTTCAATATTATAATTCAGAGATGTGAAGTGGTTTTGACTTTCTTTCCCTTTTAAATCTACACTACATTTTTGGTTTTTTACTGCATTTAGTTTTACATGTATCAACTSCTGACTGCTTTCCCATATTAGTGTGGTTCMTCATCTAGTTAAAATCTTTCAGGAAGACATCAGTTGTAGGGGTAATGTAAGGGTGGAAAACAAGAGGTCTTAAAAATCCACGTTATCCAGCAGCCATTCAAACAAAAAATGCAAAACAATCTCAAGCTTTGTGATGGTACAGCAAACCATTTGATGTGCGCATACAAAGAACACCTTTAAGTAAGAAAGAAAACACTTTCGAGTAAGGAAATGCAAAAACCAGCTGAAGTTTGCAAATATTATGTAATTCTGAACAAAGTAATTATTGTAGTGTGGKTCCTCAGTTTTCATTAAGGATCTATAGCATAGTTACAGAGATGCTTTGGAACTTTTGGGGGTGTCGTTCACCAGGCTAAAGAAAAAAGTAAAACTTCCCAAAGTTATCACATCTTAAGGCATCACAAGCCATTAAGTTATAATTAAAAGAAAGAAAAAAAGGCAATGTGATTGTGTGATCATGCCCATTCTGAAGCAAAAGAATCATCTCCTGCATTTGATGGCTCATGGACCTGGATGGTTGCTTTATTAACAGACAGATCAAAGTAAGAGCTGTATGAAAAGACATAAAGGCTTCAAAAAGAACAAGAGAAGTAATTGCTTCTTTATATCCATTGTTACGGGAAATGAACGTGATTCTGAAAACCTCTGAAAGCCAATCAGAATTTTAAATGTTAGAATAATTAGACACCTTTAAGTGACTAGAGAAAATAAACTTAATGCATTTTTTGAAAAGCAGGGTGTAAATATGTTGGAGATTAATGTATCTGAAAATGCAATAAGAGGATGTTGAAGGAATAYAGGGAAAAGAAAGGGCTCCAAGTAGGACCCCTGAGCAAGGAGCAGAAACAGCAGTCTAATTTACTGTGAAAGATGTATGTGACAGAGAGAATTCTGTCWGCAACTTGGAAAATAATAGATACCTTCTATTATAAACATCTTGGGAGATTTTTTTTTCAGTCTCAGATCTGAGAATGTGAACACAAACAAAGTGAGAGAATTTGTTCTTCTAATAAAAGTTCCAGTATCTGACCTCCCATTCATCAACTTCCAGTTAGACAGAAATGGCAGCAAAAGATCCCATGCATTAAAAAACAGCATAAAACATTCACAAGTATTTTAAACAAGCTTTGCTATTTCTCTTCGACATTTTTTTAATTCTCTGGGCTATCATCCTTGAATCCTTCAAAAGTGTAATTATTGGTGTGCATCTCTTCCTTTTCCTCACCCCCATTATACCTCTCTTGGATCTCTCCAGAAAATTTCTGTGCAAGGTTTTGTCCTCCCCACCTGCCTCTCCTGCTCTACAGGGCCCATTTTCCACCTGCAGCTCTATGCAAACATAAATGTCAGCACACAGAAGGGTCCAGCTGGCACTGCTGCCCCAAGCCACCACTGCACCATTACCCCAGGTACTGACCCCAGCAGTCAGTCCCCACAAGTCTGAAGAGCCATTACAAGACAAAATGAACAGCCAGAGGTAAGAGAGAGGTGGGCCTCAAGATTAACTGTTCCTATGAACTTCTATTTTCTTTTCCCTTACTATTGMTATGTTATATAGATATTGATTTTCCCTTACATTAATGTTGGGTTTCCTTACCATAGTCTATACATATTGCAGAACAGCTGCTGTATTTCACTGGTCCATTAATCCTGAATTTTGAAAACATTGAAGGGAACGTAAGGCAGTTAACTTCATAAAATTCTAGTGGCAGGCTATGGGTCGGCCCATGAGGCTTGTCTATCACTTGTTTTTTAAATAACTCCATTCTTTACCTTTTTCAGATTCAGAACAATTAACATGAGAGCAGATTCAAGGCTTTAGGGGCAGATATTCTGAGGCTTTCAGTTTTGTTGACCCAGTGACAAAAACTCCCACAAGTTTCAGTTTGATGACAACTGAGTTCTCCTGTCCCCTTTCTTGAAATTCATCCAACACACAAAAAAAATCAGAAAATAAATTAGTTTCCTGCTTTCATATTTTAAACAGAAGAAAGGCAGTACATTTCACTTCAAGAAGTCTGTCTTGTGTGCAACATTAAAAAAAAAAAAAAAAGTAGAAGCATCTGAAAAGATCCATACTGGCTTGGCCAGTAGAATTATGCAAACTACTAAGAAGAGAAACTTCTTGCAGAATCTCTGAGAGATTACTTTCATTATAAAGACCACTTTCATAGGAAGAAGTAGAATTTACCAAATAACCAGCTGTTGGCTCTGATGGGCACATTTAACAGAGTTTTCAAAAGCTTGGAAAGTCGACAAATGTACTGAAATATGTGTTGATCTTACAAGCCTGAGTTAAACTCCATCGGGGTAAAACTTTAGACCTCATAAAATGACCAAAATGTGTATAGCACAAAAAACTCCAAACACCAAATGACTGTTCACTATTCCTGGAAATGATCTATCTTCGCAYAATGTTTTCTAGTATCATGATCCGTGGGAACTTGTACACGCATTTCTCCTACCACAGTAAGTTTAATTCAGCATCAATGTATTCTGGAAAATTTGAGGTATCTTCCCATTAAATTAAATCCAGATGGCATAAATCTCTGGCTACTATTTTGACTCCAAAAGATTCTGCTTGCAGCTGTTCATTTTCAATGTACAATCTTCTTATAAGATGGTATTTTCCATGTATAAGCCATGCTGAAAGRTGAATATCCTTCTAAAGGTTTGAATAAAATTAATTCAGTCTTCTGAACACATGCTGCAAATACTTCATTCTGTATCTATAGGCATACACAGAGAGATACTTTATTCTCCATGGTGTACTACTCAAAACAGATTACTCAGTATTGTCTGAACTTCAAACTTGACAGGTCTGAAAATTGTTCTTCCAGAGATGAGTGGGGGCAGCACATCTCTTTATTCCTCAGGACAAATAGGAAATAGCAGAATTTCTCTTGCTTAAACCTCCCATAAAACACCAGAATTTACTCTCATTTTAATTATAGAAAGGTTTTCATCCAAAATGCTTTTAAGGAAAGTGAACAGGTATAGCAAATAGAAGGTTCAGCAACACCTAATCCTAATATTCTTTAACCCTATTAAAAAAAAAAAAAAACCAAAAAAAACCAGAAGGAAAAAAAAAAACCCTAAACAGAAAAAGCTTGTTTTGTAGTTTTAAGTGCTCATTATAGGCAATCAGCACACGTCTTACTATGTTGGTTGTACAGMAATTGTCTTACAACAGAATCCTGAAGAAAGTTTAAGAGGAAAAAAGAAAAATACCGGGACTCGTGAAAAAAAAAGGAAATATAAGCGTAAATAAAATCTCAAATGTGTTTGGAATATTTACTCCAAATTGTAGAGAAAGARTCTCCAATTTGGATTGATCCTATGTGTTGGATGTTCATCAATACACAGAATCATTCTTTCTTCTTTGTGATGAGTTTTCAGAACGGTGCCTTGCTGCTCTGTATCTCAGTTATGGATAGTGCAGGTGTGAGGATAAATAATTCAAATTTATCAGGAAGCACCAGTACTTAAAGCAAGATAAGATCTATCTAAAGAGTAGCATGCATTTAATATTGCTCTGCCAATTACAACATCATTGAAGACTTTTATTTCAGCTTTCATTTAGAATTCCAGGAATATGACTATTCCTGGAAAAATTAGCAATATAGACAACAAATTCATAATGTGAGCAAACAGAAACAAAGAATTCAAGTACTGAAATTAAAGCACATTAGCAAACTGACTGGAATCTACTAATTTTGTAAAGGTGTAAATCCAAAGTCTCTAGAGATTTCCTAAAATCAGCAAACATTTTTCAATATTGATGCTATGACATATAATGGCAAATTATTGGCAATTTTAAAAGTTGCTCAATCTTTGCTAACTTAATTTTATTTTTAATAAAAGTGCCATTTCTGTCTTATCTCAYAGCCAGTTGGAAATACAACAGTCTCTGCAATAAAAAATAAGGCAGAGATGCCCTCTGGATTCACCAGAGCATTGTCCAAAGAAATTTAAAGGGTAACTAAGGTTTCTACAGCAGAAAAAAATGGAAAATTAATTAATGAAGCTCTATCCTGGGTACCTTGTGAGTGAACAGTACACTTAGTACATCATATACTTTACAGTTGTTAAATTCTGAGTGGGTAAAACAGCCTGTTTGAGAAGTGAGTACTTGATAGAGTATATTGAACAATTACTGATGTTTCGTGCTAAGGTGTTACAGAATTTTATGCAAAATTGTCTGAATTAACACCAAACAGTTTATTGAGAGGGTACAACAAAATCTGTTCTGAAGATAGTTTTACTATCTTTCTGAAGATAGAAACTTTTAAAAGTTTGTGCAATATCAATCTCTAGTAGGTATGGCGATTTTTGTTTCTATTATGTCAGTGAATACAGCCATACAAAATTAYGGCTGAGAAGGTAGATTTCTGTTTATGGTTGAAAAGACAGTTAAATTGTTCTTGCAACTATTTATTTCTAAGAAAATAAGTGATGGATTTCTCAGTTTTTGGCTAATGATTTGTGAGAATCTTCTGTTCAAGAGAATAACAGATATATAGATCTCACAGGCAAAATTTAGCCAGGCAGCTACTATGCAAATTTCTTCAAATTTGCCTGTCATTGTGCTTTAATCTTTATTTGCTTTATCTGCCAATTTCTGTATAGGAAATCTCACAAATCCTGCAAGAAAGAGTGGAACCACAGCCTCACACAAATCTTCCAAGTTCAGCACATTCTCTTCCCCATCTTGATCATCCATATGTTGTGAGAGGAAAAAAAAAATCAATCCTTTTCCTAGTTAATTTCTCAACCTCCTTCCCTTGTCAGAAGAAATGCTATTTTTATTTATAGCACAGTAACACCAGAGAGATCATAAGTGAGACAGGAAGTCAGGGTGTAATTTACCTCTCTAAAAGCAGATTACTAGCACTGATTCTAGTATTTTGCTGTTTGGAAGATGCTCACCTGAAATCCTCTCTCCCATTAAGAAATACTTCTGCTGTCTTCTCCCATGCAGGCAACTACATTCAGATGTGCACAAAAATATGTGGATTTGGACTGCTTCCTTTGTATAGATTCTCCACGCAAATCCATTTTATTCTGTGCATTTAAAACATAGCTGAAACTGGTCATTCAGCTAACCCTTCCTGAGAGCTGCAATAAGTTTTTTGATTTTTATATAGCCACTAGTTTTTGTAATGCCAGGACCAGCTGGGCAGCTCTTGAATAAGGCACCTCTCTAAATTATGCAGGCTCCTGCACCTGGTGTCTAGATCAGCAACAGTGCAGGAAGCAACAAGAAAGAAGAGAGAAATCTAATAGACTTCATGSAAAGCTCAGATAGGTAAAAAAATATAGAATCAGGAAAATCTATACAGAGGTTGGTGGAAGACAGTACTCAGGGCAAGGTGAAGTGTCCTTTTAGCGGGGGACCCAAGTGGGCTTGCATGAGACACATCAGGCTCCAGGACAACTAAAGATGCCCTGCCTAGTAAGCAGAGATGGACTAATGAAGAGACAGGAATGTCTGGCTGAGATCAACACCCCAAAGTATGTCCCTGTCTTTACCAAACATTATTTTCATACACCACTTGCAAGGAGAGAATGAGCAMACGGACAAAACACTTCAGGACACTCTGAAGCTTGACTGACCTTTAGGTACACTGGCAAGAAGGGCAGCCATCACATAGAAGGATAAGGGAAACAGAACTAGGGATAACCAGGTGAACAACAATTGCCTTGGAGGAGGGCGGGCTTATCCACAGCTACAAGAAGCAGTTTCCAGAACTGCAGGCACCAAAGGCAGGACAGGAGTTAAAGTGGCTCATCAGGTACAAGACACCATTGTCACAATCTGCAGTCCTAATCAGGAGAGCTCTGATTAAAAAGATGAGAAACCTTTCTGCAAAAGAAATTGACAGGATTTTACATGGACAGAGAAGGAGACGGTGGATGTAAATAGAGTTATAACAGAAAAAGAGAAAAAGCAATCAAGAATTTATGACTGCCTRCTTTATCTCATTGGTCATTTGCTCTGCTTTCTTCTGAATGGTCCCTCTCAATGGAGATGGAGAACATGACACCACACCAAGCACTTTGATACAGTCTGGGCAGGCAGTTTTCCAGGGATAGTGCTGGTAAAGGCTTTTCCTTTCTGACATTACCTTCCTTTGCTTCACAGCCATGCTGTGCTACTGCTGTCAAGCAGAGGCAGTAAGAGTAGCATCAGTAGGAGCTGTAGTGGCAGCAAAAATTCCTTCAGAGTTGATATTTATAGTTTCCACTGGGGCAAGTGTCATGGGTATGTTAATAATAGGAATTTCACTGACAGGGCTGAGTTTGTGCAATACAGCTTTAAAAAGCCTTGCTTGTCCCTAACTCCCTGCAGTTGCCTCAAACATGGCCTCAAACATGAAGACATGGTAGAGCAGCACTGCTCTTAAAGAGATTGCTAAAAAWAGCAAGCTCTTGGGAAGGGAGTGTTTGGAGTAATGAGCTTGAACACATTTGTGAGTTTCTGTCAGTGTAAGCAGTATACTGGGAATTCAATATGGTGAACACTGATAGATGGTCTAGGCAGGGATAGGCATCTAGAGGTCAAAAGCAAATCTTTAAGCTGAATCACTTCCATGGAAGGATTTCCAGTGCTGATCTAATTACCTGGCCTGGGAAATGCAGAGCAGAAATTTTGTACTGCAGCTCCTCTCTTGTGGCAGGGCTCCACTGATGAGAAGCAGAGTGAGAGGGAAGAGTGTTTGCTTAGGAGTCTATAGACCTCTAGACGGTCTAGGAAATGTGGGTCAGGAGAGGTCCCAGACTGAGAAAAGAGCTCTGGAAAATTGGTATTGATGTGCTGAGCTCCCACACACCACGTAGCTGCCTTTGACAGCTGAGATGCTGAGAGCTGGAAGAATTTGTGGCAGATGTGAGAATGCTTGACCTCTCCCTTTAGGATCCTAGGAAAGATAGGCAGAAGGTTCAGGATTTTGAAGCAGATGATGTGTTCACTAGCTGCCAAAGTGCCTCCACCTGAATTTGGGTGAGGCTCATTTTCTAGCACAGGACAACTTGGCGAAAATTGCTATGAGTGGCAAGGGCTGCCTGCTTCAAAACATAACCTGGACTATGATCTAGTGTGTTTTATCAGTTATTGCAAGGCCAGTTTAGGGACTGAAAAAGGGCAGCAAATGAAATCAACCTGGGAATGCAGAGAGATGTTGGTATTTCCTGGTGTAAGATGAGATTTCATAGTCAGATCCAAAAATACTCAGTATTAGAAYAGAAATGTGTGGAGATTGGCTCTGAAAGGAGAAGGGAATGTCTTTACAAACCAACTCTGACTCTGGGGTGAGATAAGGCTGATACTGGGAGA
>NW_026623312.1:1108774-1110020 GCF_030028575.1 Malurus melanocephalus | reverse complement strand
TAAAGTTGCAGGACTCCTCTGTCTCCTTTCTGGACATAAAACTCTGGTGCTTGTGGATTAATTTTCCTAACAGCTCTGATCATTTACTAAGTCACCAGAATGATACTGTACTTCTCCATAAAATCAGAATGGAAGGGAGAGGTTCCTTCTGCTTTGGAGAATGGGACATTTTTCAGGTACTTAGGTATGTTGGTGAACAGAGGCTTTTTAAAATTTGCTGACCCTCAATTTCTTGTCCTAGCCTTCCTCTTGTGAAAAGCAGGGAGAATGTAAGTAGTTAGCTCAGCTTAGTTCTCACACAGTCTTAGCTGCCATATCTAAGGACTCTTCTGTCCAATTCCTTCAGAACTGCTTGATCCCTTCCCCAGCTAAGTCCTTTCCACATGGCTTTTAGTAAATGGATTTAGCCCCATAGAGCAGATCTGTGAAAAATATTAACTGCTGCTGAGTATCAAATGTCCAGGACACACGTTCCACACAGCTGGGAGCATGCACAGGTAACTTGCAAAAGCACAAAAGATGAATCACAGAAGGAGCAGTTTTCCAGATTTAACCCACTGCAGACAGGGTAGAGGAATTCTGACTCTATAGAAGCTCATTTGTAGGAAAGACTTCTAGACTAAATGTGGAAGTTTGCTCACAGTCATGTGATTCGTACCCTCAGAGTAAGACTCACAGCGCAAACTTACAGTACAGTCCCCTTGGTTTTTGTACAATTTCTGTGAATACTGCATTAATTCATATGTTCTGTAAAATCCTTATGGTCCTTTCCTCAAAATTTCAATATGGAAAGAAAATTATTTCTGATTTCAAAATAATRTTTAAGTTTTTCCTCTCCACAGCCAGTGAAAGGGATATTAATTTATTTATTGCAGGATGAAAGCAAGCTTTTGTACCTCCAAACCAGCATTCTCTGTTTCAGAGGATTTTCGAAGAGAATATTTTATATGTTGCATGTTCCTTTGCAGTCATGTAGCCTGAGATACTTATGCAATTCCCACAGTCAACGAGGGCTAAACCGAGATTCAGCGACTAAACCATGATGATTCAATGACACTTCTTTACTGTTACTTTTTAAATGTATAATACATCTCAGTAGGCAGGTGAGACAGACCAATCTGATTTTTCTTCATGCCTCAACATCAGTTACACGAGCTAAAAAATGACTTTCAGCAGTGGCCCGCTCGGGAAGCTTCGCCTGGCAGCCAGACAGAGAGAGAGAAAGCGACCCGCCCCCTCCTCGATG
>NW_026623312.1:1090932-1108531 GCF_030028575.1 Malurus melanocephalus | reverse complement strand
GTTCTGCTTCTTCCCTCTCTGCCCTCCCTCTCCGCACCTGTCCTGTCCCTGTGCCCTGTTTGGCCACTTCCCTGAGGCTTCCACTTCCCTGGAGACCGTGACAGCCTCGACAGCCTCATGTTCGCTCTCTCCCCAGTGGAGGGAGCTGCCACAGYGTGTCCAGCAGTGCCCGCAGCAGTCCCAGCTTGCCCACAGCCATCGTTCCCTGATGGCACAGACAGGCTGCTCACCGCCGCCAGCCACAGCAGCCACCATTGACCCACGAGTGTGTCCGCAGCCACGGCAGCCTGTTCTTCACCCATTGGGAGGGACACGGAGCTGCCGCTGTTTGGAAATCGTGCCCGGCCCGCCCCGGGAGCCGCGCAGACCCCTCGCAGCACACACGCTCCGTCTGCCGAGCTCTCGCTGACGGGGCGCCCGGGGTACAGCGGGAACGATCCGTTCGGTATTCTGTCTGTTTTTCTTATTTCTTCTGATACATGTGGTCTGTATCAAAGTGACAAGGTGCTTATGAGGCCTATTAATTGAAAACTTTCTATAGCCTTTTTATACGTTATCGATATAAGAATGTAATAACTTTTTACATATTAAAATACAATGTAATCACTTTCAATATATTATCAATGATAGCCTTTTTATATATTGCTATAAGTTTTTAATAGTGTTTTAGCAACGTATAGTATACCAGCTGCAYGTAATCTAACCAGCTGGATTAGTACATAGATRCATGAAATCACCAAGAGGCATAAATCAGAAAAGTTCTGAAGAAAGTAGACAGGTAGATGCTATAATAAGGAACAGTAGCGACCACTAATGAGAACTTGGCAGAGGCACAGGACAACCATCAAAATAATTGGAAATTTCGACTTGGAGGACTAGAGAAAAAACCCATGAACATCACAACTGCACATGCCCTGAAGACAAAGATTAAAAGTGCACCATGATGGAGAGGATGGTATCTCATTAGAGGGAGAYGCCCGCGACCACYGAATTGAGGACGACACATGCGCACTTGTAAAACTGTGATATGTATTTCYGTGCCCACATATGTTGGTGGGTTTATGGTGGGCGTATGGGGGGCAGTGACAATGGTGATGTTACATCGTGTTTGCTGTATAAATATGTGCTAATTTGAAGCAAAGGTGAGTGGGTTAGGAGGAGAAATCCCCCTCACCTCGACCGCTGCAATAAACAAATACCTGCTCTATAGACACCAGTCTATGGAGTTTTATTGCCAGGCCTCCTTGCTTCTATTTCTATCCCCATTTGGTAAGAACACTTACCCTTCTTTACCCGTAAACAGTTCTCAGATATAATATTACTGTGTTTGCACTTTATTTTCTGTCCGAGTAATCTATTAAAAGAATCTTACCCGACTCCCTCTTTTCACAGTGGGACGGAACAGCAGGTCACAAAAGCACTCTTTAGTTTGTTTGGAGGGCTGATTTTATTTTAAAAGCATAGATCATTGACTTGCCAGGTAACATGATCCAAGTATTACCAACACAAATCTAATTTCCTGCTCAGTAAGGTTTTAAAAAGTAAACATTCTACACAAAARTTTATTTTTCAACACCATGAAATTGCCCATAGATTGCTACCAGTACTCTACTGGGMTGCTAAGTAAATAGAATCTCTAAGGTTTTATTCTGAATCAGTATATAAACTAACAGATATTTTAACAATAATATACACTTTGTTAACTGGCAGCCCAGTTTTTGCATTTGCATCATGAAAATTTGTAGCTGTCAACATCTGCTCTTTCTGAACACAGTACAGTATGGTAAACCACAGTCACAAACTCAGGCCTCTTTGAAGTCCCATTTTACTGGGGAAAGATCCTGCCCATGAGACTAAAATAACACATAGCACTATTTCTCCTATAAAATAAAATTGGAGTGACTTCGCTTTGTCTTACACATCAGCTTTGCGGACTGTACATCATGGACGTTGCACACACATTCATCCATCATTCTTGTTCCCTTTCTAAAATAGTATATCACATTTTTAACTCTGCACTTCAGCTGTCAAAAAACCTTCTAAAACATATATGAAGCCTGTTTAAAATTACTTAATACGCTTAGCTTATATAAATCTTATACTACCTAAAACTCCATCTGAAAGTAAAGATGCTTTACTGTTCAGGTGAGTGCATAGTTTTTCCTCTTATCTGATTGTACCGAGTGTGATTCAGAGTGCTTGAGAGTTTCTCCACAAACAGCACAACAAGAGCACAAAATCCTACTTGTGAATTTATATCTCCACCTCCCAGCCACTCCTTTTATGCTTTTACTACACTCAGCACCCTCCTGAGTGGGTGCTGCCCTTGCCTTTCCTTCTTTTTCCGCACCATATTTCCCTGTTCCTCCTGATGTTCCTRCTAGTTGACTGATGGACAGCACATCCTGGTTTTGGTTTGGAGCTGTCAAAGGGCTGAGAGATCACCTCATATGCACGTCTTGACTGAGGCATCTGATTCCTGCCTCTTAAAATGGATGGGGCTCTGAATTATGACTGCTCCTCCCTCAGTGCACACAGTTTAGCACTGGATCCTCTTCTCTAGTTAGATTCTTATTTTCTCAAAACCTCAGCATTTTAAAACATCAAGTTTGATTTACAGTAGGTCACTGAAGACGGAAGTTCTTTTGAGGGGGTAGACAAACACAGAATTACTACATAAAAAGTTYATTGTGAGGAACATCTAACTGTAAAATAGTTAACGATTTTATTTTAAATGATATGTCAATATTCAGTTGTTTTGTTAATAAGAATAATTAAAGTGTGAAGTGTAAAGCTTTTCAGTTTGGGATCATTAAATTCTATTCTAACAGTAGTTATTGTTATTTCTGAACAGATTATAAAGAAATTATTCATAGTAAGAGAAAGATGGCAGGTGCTTGAATGGAAATTATTTTGCAATTTGATATATTAAACTGAATAAGAGACGGTTCAGACAGAAAATGTGTCTGCTTCATTGAAACTGTCAGTTTATTTTTCTAAGGTTTTCTTGTTCAAGTAGGAGGTAGAAGACATTTTCATCTTGGCTTTATTCCAAATTTTATACTTGAGAGCAATCAAGTTAGCTTTCACAGCTTAGTTAGAAAGGCTCAGAGTAATTAACAGAAATATAATTTAAGAAAATTATACCTTCTTGAGTGTCACATTTGCACTGAGACAGCATAATTGCTTCATTCTGGGCTACTGGAAAATTCATGTGTTCCCAAGAATCTGAAGTGTTAAGGTCTAATCTGTGTTTGGAAGGGAAAAGGTAAAAGGCTAAAGAAAAGTTAAAATATTTTTGGTTCATTTATCTGATGGAACATCTTTCTTACACGCAGAAAAAAACTTCATTTGAAAGAAAAGTGCATATTTTAGAGACGTTAAATGAGTTTGCTGATGTAAAACTTTAGAGTAGGAATTAATGAGGCATCAGTGTTAAAACTCTGGTGTTAGAACTTAAGTAAAAACAAGCATTCATAACTATCATTATAGCTTTATTATCCATTTTAAACACAATTGTTCCAACCAAACCAATTATTTACCACCTCTTAACAAAAAGGTGGTAAATAACAATTATTTACCACCTCGTAACTAGAGCCAAGACAGTGCAAGAATACTAGTATGATAACCAGTGCAGCAATAAAATGGCTGGGAAATCTGAAAATGCATTACCCTGCACTACTTTGAAGTTCTCAAATACATTACTCTTCACTACTTTGAAATTCTGTCATTCACTTTTTTTTTAGGTCAAAACACATTTTTTCTCACTAGACATCTGCTTATGTAATGTTTTATAACCACATGAAGTGTTAAATAGCCAAAATGCTGACACATTCTGGTTATTAAATGGGGAGAATACATAATAATTAGGTTCATTAGCATTTTGCATGCAATCAGTAATTCCTATAAAAAACAGAAGAGCCAGAACTTTTTTTACTATAACCACCCATCTAGAAGTGATGCTGAGGGTTGACACCAACACTTGGCTTCATGCACCAGTAATTCCATCTTTAGGAAATTAAAATGTGACCACCCTCTCTCAACACTGTTGTCGTTAACAGGAAGGCAGCAATTGCTGGACCAGTTGCAAGCTTAGGAAAACCAGGCAGCTGTCTGTGGTGGTAGTCTAACCTGGGTAAAATCATTCCAGAAAGAGACAGAAAATTTCTTACTAACTACTTTGCCTGCACAAGACAACTGGAGAGCTTTTCCTGCTTGGAGAGCCTAGGAAGAGATCAGACAGGTCAGAGTTAAGAGTGATTGCTGATGAAGSACCGTTTCTCAGCTGTGCCACATCTTATTTTCAAACAAGAAGTATAATTTACTTACTTTGTTCATAACCATAAGGCCACAAAATTCATTTTTGTCTACGCTTCTGTGAATATGTGAGCTGCTTCAGACTGGAGTCTGCAGAATTTACATTGTCAGTAAATGCATGAAGCTGAGATGGTTTTTTTAACCGCCACATTTTGATTCACTAAATGCTGCTTCTTTATTAGAGAATGTATTATAAAGCATTCTTCTGGTGCTGAAATGAATCCAGACCTTATTTGGACAAAAATGGATTACGAAGCTCAAGCCCAAAAGCAGTGAAAGCTCACTAAAATGCCAATTATAAGAGGTTTTTTGAGCTCTTTTAGCCAAAGCTTTTTTCCTGCCAAGTTTAAGAAACACAGCTCAAAGGATAACCCCCAAAATGAAAGTCCAGAATTTGGAAAAAGGGCCTTAAGTGTGTTTTATAATTCCTGAATTTYCCATTTGAAATGTAAGACAAATTATATTTGCACCACAGCCTTCTCTTTGAGGCTCACTAAATGCCAAATGGTTTGCTTTCATAATAAATTTCCAATTTGAATGACCACTGCGTTTCTATGCATAATCTTATGCATCATTGTTTCTATGCATTATTTTTGGCGTAAGAAGCCCATGAGAAATCATTCTGGTGTATGGAACATGGTGTTTACAGTTTCCTCCTTTCAGAAGAGTTGCAAGGATTTTAATGGAAAAAATAAAAAAACCCATAAAATTTGTCAAAGTAGTATTACAGCTAATTTGCTCCTCATAATATTGCTAAAATCTCTCTTGCACAATTTTATGTTTATACAACTACAAACTAGTTGAAAATCTGCATACTTTCCTGCTAAGTTTTAAAGTATTGTGGAAGCATTAGTACTGATACCTCAGACATAATAGGTCTGAGGAATTATCCATTACCTSACAGTTCAGAAATAAAGCAGTGGATTGAGTTTTCAAACACCCTCTGCTTGCTCCTGATGTTGTATTACTGCAGGTTACTGGGTAAATAATGTGATGACAACACATAAACCCTAAGACATCTGATTATCAGGCACTGTCTGAGTTTCTGTTTGAGGCCAAACTACTCGTGGCTTCRTAATGCTCAAGCCACACACTGTGTAACTGCAGGGAGGTACTGCACCAGCTGAGAGTGAACATCTTCTGGAACCAAAGCCTGTTTGAGGCTTAACCTGCTCTGTCCCTGCACTCCTTTCTAGCCCCTGGGTGCTGCCGTTTGCATGGCTCTGCACAAGAGCTCTCTCCTCACTTAGCACCAAGTCAGGCATTGCTTAATATCATTGCGCTTGGTGCAGCAGAGACACACCCCAGGAGCCTTTCCATTGATTTGACTGGGCTTTAGATGATCCCTGTAAATTCTAAGACAAACTTCAAAAGCTGGCAATTCTAATGATGCCTGGCAGGAAGATTTCCTCTGATATCCAGGCACAATACTACCAAGCCTTGCAGAATAAAATCTGTAAAAGTCTTTTTTAAGAAACAATGTCACTGTCTGCATACATACGAGTATGCAAAATCACAGTCTGATTTGATTTTGTTTCATTTATGTCAAAGCTTTTACTATCTCAGCATTTTAATTATTAAAACTTAAATATCTGTTTCTACTTCTATGGAAATAGCTGATGGATATGAAAAACCACAGGTGAAAATCAATAAATAATGTATATTATTTATATATAGCAGTAGATAATAAAGAAGTTGTTTTCTTATTTCAGTACACATACATCTGACAAGCATGGACTTTCTGATAGATTGGACTTCTGAGTGACTTTGTCTGATTTCTTGAAAAATTTAGAAAACATGGAAAAATATTAAAACAAGACTGCAGCTTTAGTTTTCATTTCTTGATTTTTCAGTGYTTTGCATTTATGATATAAAATGTACTATTTTCATAGTTTTAAATATGRTTTTAATTGAGATGTAACTTTAATAGTGATAATGTACTAAACAATCTGAATATTCACAAAGTATTTTTCTTGTACACTGTCTCAAGGGCAAGCTGAAAAATTAGTAGAATGAGCTTGCTGCTGAGTTCCTAGATGCATACTCACTTCTATCATATCAGAAATCCTGTTTCTCAGGTAGACGTTTTATCACTGCTCCACACATTTCCTGCTATCAGGATTTCACCCCTTTTCCTTGGTATGTTTGGGGTTTGCAGTGGCAGCTGATCCTCAACCACACCCTCCTTCAGAGATGGGTCTCTTACGACGCTATTTCCTTTGCCTGAAAAGCTCCAAGCAGCTTGGGTGGTCACTCTGAGCTGCCACATCCATCGGACCCCTCCTCTAACATCAGTTCATGGTCAATATAAGATTTTTGTGTCTCAAATATTACACTGTAGGAACAATGAAAGGAATTGTAATTTTATCTTAAGTTAAACAAGTGAAAAAGAAAAAGGAAAAAAAAAGTACTGTACCTCTTGTAGTGCCCTGCTTAATGTTTAAGTCAATTTAATACTACATTTKAAATGGACATGAAATAGCCAAACAATTTCCAATCTGCTGAACCAATATCCCAAGAGTTTAGGGCCAGCATGTACACAGGGCTTTGGTAATAACCAGAAAGTACATTTGGAAGTTGTGTCCTGGAATTGGACATTTAATAAATGGGTGAATTAAAACTAACATCAGCAAGTGAAGGCCGGGGAGTAATAATGAGCAAGTGACAGCAGGAGAGATACATACAAGGCAAAATGGAAACTGATGGGTGCTACACAAGAGGCATGGAATATGTAACCTGGGATAGAGAGGCTTACGCAGAAGCCTTGTCCCTGGACATGCCCAGGGCTGGGGAAACAGGAGATTGGCACTAGGCTGATGTCAGTGCCCTGTGGCATTGTTACCATGGAGCAGCCCAGCTGCTCAGGGCACAGAGCCCGGGTCCCTGCAGCGCCTCATTATAGGCTGTTCACCCCTGTGGYAGAGCCAGTGCAGGGTGTGAGGCAGGTCTGTACTGCAGAGGAGGRAACTGTTTGATAATGCCTACAGCAAACTAGCTAGCTTTAATGTCTTCTGTCAGTGTGCCAGGGAGGGGTCAGCAGCATGGGCTAGCCCTGGGAATTCAGAGAGGTGTTCGGAGGCTGCACTGAAGCTTGAGCCAATTCACCTCTGCTGTCATWGCTGCTTCAACCAGCTTAGCTCTGCCTGCACAGATGGCAATCTGGCCTCCGGCTGCAGCCTGGGCACACTCTCACACATATCCCTGGGTGTATCACTGAGTTAGCTACAAAACAAGATAAACTGTGCAGGTACAAAACATCACTGAGCCTAGCCCTTGACCCAGGCACAGTTACTGCCCTGAAACAGTTTCAGAGTAAATAAAGCCTATGATGTGTTTTTCTGCTCTGGTTTTTGAGACATGATGCCTGTCAGAAATAAAAAATATTGACTTACTAGATACAGCAATTCAAGTTTCCCCTGGCCATATAAAAATTAAATCAAAGTATGCTGTGCCTTTCCTATAGTCAGAGGAAAGTCCCAAGGCAAAATCATCCCCTCTAATCTACTTTTCTATTTCTAGTATGTATTTTACAAATAACTTTTGCCTTATCAATTATTTTACAGATATTAAGGGCAGCTTGTGATGCATTATTGAAAAGAAAGAAGACTGCTCATTTGTAGCCTTATGTGTGGAAAGTGAACAGCTTAATTGGATGTTTCTCAAAGCCTACCACAATTCAATTTAATGAATTGTGTGGCAATATAATGAATTTAATGGCAATATAATGTAGCTATTTTTAACCAATAGCTGATGCTACACAAAAAAAAAAAAAAAAAAAAAAAAAAAAAAAAAAAAAAAAAAAAAAAAAAAAAAAAAGAAATCACAAATGGCGACATTGGAATTCAGTGCAGTGCACTGAAACATAAAAAAAAGTCACAGAGACAGAAAAAAAACCCAAACATGTACAGGACAAGAAAGTCACATAAAACCATTAAAAGTTAGAATTTAAGAACATAAGAAGAAGGTACAGCAACATTACCAGTACTACAATACTCTACAAGAGCGAAACTCACCTCCAGAATTTCTCCTTTAGGCAAGTCCATATTTGCCTCCACGCAAAGAAAGCCTGAGCTCCACCGAGGCCCCGGCTAAGGCTGAAGCCCTGACCTGCTGAGTCAGGCAGGTAAGAGGTGCCGGCAGCGGCACCAACATGAAGGGACTGAGCTCATGGCTCYTGCCTTTGCCCATGGAATGCAATGGCACAGCCAGGCTTGCAGGCTAACCCCAGGGCAGAGGACATGAGCAGGAAACAATGGTGAGAGGTGCCKGTAGTTGCACTTTTGAGATAAGGTTCCATCTGGAGGCCTCTATTTCAAAAGTTCTAGGTGCACTGCTAATGGGGTTAGTGTCCCACTATTTGGAGAGGGAGAGCCGGCTTTTTCCCTTCTTCTGCCTCTCTACTGCACCTCTGCCCTCTTGTCTTGCCCACGGTGCCACCAGAGTGCCCTCTGCCCATGCTGGTGTCTGTCCAGGTTGGCAGCCAGGCCAGGCCAAGCAGCATTCTCAGCCCCAGGTCCCGTGTGCCTACACCTGACACCAGCAATGGGAAGCACCAGTGGCACCAGGCACTGTCACCCTGGGGGGTGTCAAAGCCCAAGGCACCAGGGAGCCGCTRAAGGGCAGCTAAGGTGGGGGCACCGGGTTTGCCACAGGTGACAACACCACTGAAAGCCTTGGCACCCTGACACCACCCTGTGCTCTCCTCTGCATTTGCTGCTGCCATTGAGGGATGCAGGGCATAGGCTGACTTGTTGGCTTCTAGTCCCAAAAATCAAGAGCCAAACAAGAGTGAGATGATCAAAAGTGCTTTCCATTTCATGACACTCCTCCAGGCACAGTCGTGGCCAAGGGTACACGTGAGACAGGGCTTGGACACTTGGACGAGTTTGGCAGGTTGGCATCAGTGAGGACAGGCAATGAAGTCATTCCCCCTCTTGCTTTGGAGCCCTACTGAAGCCTTGCTTCTAGCCCCACACTGTTTATTTCTAGATACATGGGGAAGCCAAATGGCCTTGTTTCAGACAAGTAGCAGGACTATGTTTGTAGCAGGAATGTGTTTGGCTAACAGGGTAGGAAAAGGACTGAGGTAGCTAAGAAATGATAGAATTAGAAAAGAATGGGCTACAGAGTTCCCAATGCATGAAAGGCTTAGAAAACGCAAACATTTTTTGCCATCAGCGTGTTTCAGCAGACAGTGGGCAGAGAGCACACAAGTGATGGGAGAGGCTGGCAGGAGGGAGGATGGTGCTGCTGCCGGCAGAAGGATGTTGAGAGACTGGAGAAGGGGGCTGGCAGAAACCTGCTGCAGCTGAACATGCAACAGAAGAGGCAAGTCCTGGAGCCTGGGGAAGAAGAGGAGGAGGAGGAGGAGAAAGAAGTCTTTGCAGCAGCAGCAGCTGGAGATGAGGCAGCTGTGAAAGCARCTCCTGCTGGAGGCCAGGCTGAGCAGTTTGTATGTGCCAAAGTGCCCCTGGGACCAAGACAGCTGCCTRTGTGCAGGGCTGCAGGAGGCAAAGCCTGGGCAGCACATGGATAGAGGTGAGCCTTGGCCTGGGCTCTGTCCAGCTCCAGGATCCCACGTGCAAAGCCGGCACTGCCTGGCCTGGTGGGAAGACCTATTCCCTGGTGCCTCGCTCTGTGTCCCACCTGTGCCTGAACCAGGGGCCTTGGGCTCAGACCATTGGTCAGCTGGACTCAGCATCCACAAGAAGCGGCAGCAGCAGACAAGAGCTGTCTGGTGTGCCAGTCAAGAGGAAAAGAAAGCAATTTTCTGACCAAGCAGCAGTGTAATCCCGAGCCTGCCATTCCCGCTTGGTACCCTTGCTGTGAGCAAGTGGCCCGCATCTTTGCCATCGTCCATCCCCAGGCAGGTGCRATGGGCCAGGCCAGGAGTTGCTTCGGCTCCAGRCAGGATCTGTCACAGCCCAAGGACAAATGTCCACAGCTGGGCCACAGCCCAAGGGGCTGCCTTTCTAATGGCCGCTGCCCTGTGCTCCGCAGGAAGGTTGTCAGGAGCAAGCAGGCAGTGCTGAGCATGGACGTGGCTCTAGGCCACTGCCGGAGGAGCTGCAAGAGGCACCTCCTCCTCTTTCAGGAGGAACTGGTGGTGGCCAAGTTTCAGTAGGAGCCTGCGAGCCCAGCTGCTTTTGACCTGGCCCTGTCCCTGGGCCTGGGCACAGGCAGCTTGGCCCAAGGTCCTGGCCCCTGGCCCCTTGGGGCTGGGATGCACCAGAGCACGTGTGGGTGTTCTGGAGCAGCGAGGGGAAGGGGGGACATGCCAGGGCTCTGCAACGGGGGACACCAGGGAGGCCAGCTGCCCCTGACCACTGGCCTCTGCTCTCTGCAGCCAGAGCAGCACCCTGCGGCCATGGCTCCGCCTGGCCCTGCACCAGCTATGGGTGCTGAGCACCGGGAAGGAGGCGGCGCTGCCCAGACAGGAGCAGCAGCAAGAGGAAAGGAGTGATGAGGACGCTACATCCATCATCTCATCTGGCCCACAGGCTGGTACACTACCACTTCTGTGTGAGCCGTGGTGCCATATGTCATTGGCAGGGCAGGAGAGTTTGCCAGCCACGGGAACAGGAGGCCTTGGGCAGCTGTGCCATGGCCTCTGCCCAGCTCTGTGAGAGAACGACCGGGGAGTGGCCTGCGTCCCCTGGTCAGCTTTGGCGTTCCAGAAGGCAAAGACAAAAGCCACTCCTCTGGCAGCTCCCAGGGAGCCAGGGCTTGAGCAGCACCTCCATCCTGCCCCCGCCACCCCACCGGCCTGTATCCTGCCTTTGTGTCCCTGGCCACAGGGCAGGGCTGTGTGGGCGGGCTCTGCCCCGGGGCTGGGGGGCCTGAAGGAGCAGTGGGTGGGTGTGCTACATGGGTAAGCTGCTGCTGCTGCAGGGGATGGATGCTCCCACAGCACGTATACAGGGCAGCRCAGCTCCTCAGCTGGGGAGAGCTGTCCCTGCATCTGCAGGGAACTGTCAGGCACAGCTGCCTGACAAAACATGGCAGAGAGTTTGGGGCTCATCCAGCTCTCTGTCCGTCTCTTTTTGCACTGCCCAGGAGCCAGGGAGCCCGAGTGAGCCTCCTGCTCAGCATCAAAGCTCTGGCCGTGGAGCTGAAGAACCGCTGTGATTGTCTCTCTGCTTCAGGCTTGGTGCCTGAGCACTGCTGCACATGCCCGGACCCAGAGGCAGGGCAGCTTGTCTCTTGTGCAGGGCGGSACATTGAGCACCATGAGGCTGAAGTGGCTGATGGAAGAGCTGCAAAAGGTGAAAACGGCTGCCTTTTCACCGACTGTGCCCTCTGGCTGTACAGAGTGCCAGGGAGGCGTGGCTGGTGTCGTAACCTTGTGCGCGATGAAGCAAGGCTCCCCGGTGCTGCTGGGCAAGCAGAGGCATCAAGGAGCTGGCAGCAGCAACGCCGGCACATCCTTGCTGCTGGCATGGGCAGCACTGCTGTTGGGCAGGGCAGAGAGGCCGACAGGCCAGAAGTTCCGAGCTTGGCCATGCTCAGGCTGCTAGGGCTGGCTGGCAGCCGGCCAGTGGCCCTTTGGGCCATGGGGCTGCTCTGCAAGCGCACCTCGGCTCTTGCATCCTCATCTCCAGCAAGGGCCTGCCTTGGTTCTGCGCGACGAGGGAGGACCACTTGGCCACTGCCCAGGTGAGTCTGGGGAGGACAGGCCAGCTCATGCTCTGTCTGAGCTGCACTCACTTGTCCCCCGACTGTGGCCAGGCAGGTGCGGCACTGAGAGGAGAAGGGCAGGGCCAGGGCTGGGCCAGTTTGTCCCAGCAGCACACCAGCTCTCAGGAGTGGCTGCGGCTGTTGGCTCCTTGCCTGGGGTGCTGCATGGCCCCACATGCAGCTTAAGGCAGGCAGGCCAGGGCAGGGCAGGCTGCCACAGCACAGGCCTAGTGCTGTCCACTGACAGTCCTTGGTTCTCTTTTCCTTTGCAGCGCAAGAGAGCAGCAACGGCAGTGGCAGGACCAGGAGGACGTGGCTGGCCTGGCCCCTTGCTCCACGGCAGGGCCCAGCTGGGGCTGGCTGGGACAGGACAGGAGGGCTCTGGCTGCAGCAGGGCGCTCTTCGGTCAGCCCCTGGCAGCCGTCTGCGGCCAGGACGGCACGCTGCCCCGGCCCATCCAGTTAAGGCAGCCTGCACGGCAGCTGCCCGTCCCTCCCTTTGGCTGCTGTGCAGTGTCCTAACGCATGTCGCCAGGCCAGGGACCATTGGGCTCTTCAGCCGTGCCTCGGGCTCCTGCTCTCGGTCTCTTGGTGGCAGGAGGCAGGGAGCCTGGGCTGGGCTAGTGCTCTGACCCCAGGCACAGCTCTGCGAACAGGGCAGCTCCTCACACAAATCCCTGCCCTCCTGYCCCTCCTGCAGGATCTGCTGGCTGTCCTGCACCAGCAAGGGCCCACCACAGAAGGCATCTTCCGCAAAGTGGAGAGCCAAAAGACCTTCAGGAGCTGCGGCAGCCTCTGGACCATGGCCAGCCTGTGGACATGGCCRGCCAGCCRGTGCTGTTGCTGGTCATCCCCCTCAAGGTCAGTCCTACTGTCCTGCAGCTGCAAAGGCTCCTGCCTGGGCTGCCATGCTCCAAAGTTCACCGGCAGCCCTTGGCATTGCAGGACTTCCGGAGAAGCATCCCCTCCAAGCTCCTCATCAGCAACCTCTACTGCACAGGAGGAAGAGACCAAGGGAGAGCCTGTCAGCATCACCAGCTGGAATCCCTCTGAATATATTTATAGATGTATATAGTTTTAAAAATATATGTATATTTACACAGCTAGATTGATATTTGTATACATGTATTTCTATTTGTATCTATTTTTATATGTTTTTGTATTTATGTTTCATTGTATTTTCACTCTATATTTTTCTATYGCTACATAGTTCTATTGATGTAGTTAGATGGATATTTAGATAGGGATATTGATATTTTTATACGTATGTTTATGTGCTTCGATATATCTGTCCTAGTTACCTATATGTATGTACTTATAGTTGCCTCCACATACAGAATTGTCAAGCAGGATAGTTATATTCATGTAGTTACAGGCACATGGGTATCTAGAATAATGTATATCTAGCTGTATATTTGTATAGAGGGGATTATGTATATATGTGCATTATATCTATTTAATTTTTAATTATATTTATGTCTGTATACTGTTATCATTTAAATGTATACAGCTTGTGCCAGTTTGAGAGACAAACCAGCAGGGTAATTACTCCTACACAAACATGTTGCAAGAGAATCTAAATCAGAACTACAATTTAATAGGATAAGTTAAAATTAAGGCAAYGATACAGAAACAACAGCTTAAACTGACAGAGTCAGAACACAACCTGCACCCCCGATTGTGCAGGGTGGTGACTCCCATTCAAATGAGGGATATGGTCTCCTTGAAGCAATGATCCTGAAGGTACATCACTGGAGGTCCAGGGGTGGTTCTTCAGCTCCCGTCCTCTGGGAATCCAGTCGAAGGAGGCTCCTAGTGTTCCAGAGCCTGAGAAGGGCTGCTCAGGTCCTCCTCTCTGGGCATCTCCCAATGGTCTCATGGAATGAATTCCATGAGTCATTCCTAGAGCCCTTGATTGCCCATTAGCAGAGATAGAAGCCCCCCAAGGGTGTTACCAGGGCTGATTCRTGGKAAGGATAAAGAGCACTTCCCCACCTAGGTTTTAACAGCTTATGGAGATGGTAATAGAATACATTCTGTTTTGGTTATGCCTTCCATGTGACCTAAGACAGCTATATTTAAATATGTCTAGAGCTGTATGGTTACATGATTATTTTTATTTAGATAGAGGTGTAAGGTTATTTAGATAGGTCTGTTGGTGTTTTGTATTTGTAATCAGACTATGCTTGTAGCTATCTGTGATATTACTCTCTGTAATAAATTAGTTTTGTTAAATTGATATTTGCATATTAATTGACAATGTGTTTGTAGCAATTTGTACTAAATTTAACTTTTTAAGTTACATTGATTTTTGCATATTTATGTATCAAAAGAGGAAGTGTAATAATCTTCAATAAATTTTATTTTTAAACTGAAACAACCCTTGTGTTTTTCAAAGGAAAGAGCAAATGTAAATGGGATGATGCTGGAGGATTTTGGCAGTGAGTGAAGGGGATTGGGGGAAATTCCCCAGCCACGCCCAGCAGATCCCCCAGTCGAAGTAAGGCTGGGCAGTGAAAGCACAGATTGGGGATGGCAGCAGCGCCTCACGTTGGGTAAGAACTCTCTCGCTGCAAAGGCAGCTGAGAAAACGTGGCTGCACTGAGCGTAGAGCTGCAAGCAGGAGCCACCCGCTGGGGTGCAGGAGAAATGCTCAGCCCATCCCACTGCGAGTTCTTCAGGAGCCGTTCCAAGCGTCCCTCTGAACATCATCCTGGAGAGCACAACCAAACAGGGATCGTGAGCCATCTGCACTGCCTTGGCAGCACCTGGGCACAGGATCTGGAGCCAGGGGGAGGTGACAAGGACTGTCACTGTTGCGGGCTGGGGATGAGGGAAGGGCCATTGACACAAGGGCTGAAATGGTCCAGTTGCAGAAGGATGCTGGAGAAGTGGCAAGCAACAAATTCTCAAAAGTGCCAAAATGATGGAAAACCTTTTTTGGCAAGTTGCCTGAAGGAGCTGCTAGGGGAATTGATGCTGTGGGCAGAAGTAGCAAAAGCGACAATGTAGTAATACTGGGAGCTGGTTTATATGACCCAGACTCAGTAGCTCAGAAAAAAATCCAGTCTTTATTGTACATATTCAATTTCTTTATACTCTGTAATAAATAYAGAATATCTATTGTGATAGATRATTCATTAAATATATAATGGCTCAATATGTATTATTTGATATCTTTTAATAAATACTTCAATTTTATATATATMTGAAATATTCTTCCAACCTGGGGCACTGAAGGTGTACTGCTGTCCAAAGCCTTGTGCCTGCACAGCAGGCAGCCCACAGCCTTGCTCTTCTCGCCATCTGGGCTGCTGTTTGCACAGAATTTGCATGGATTTTCCTCAACAGAGACGAATGAGGAATCCAGTTTGTTATGAGGACAGATATGACAAGGCACAGGTCAGAGCTCTCCRATCAATTCCATTATCACACGTGCTTTCATTGTTGCTGGGGACTGAGGAACTCTTAAAAGTACCAAGGATACCTCAAAGAGGTGCAGAGAATTGGCACTGTGCTCCTGCTGTTATCTTCATGCAAGAAAATGCACTGGGTTTTTTTTTTTTGATGGTAACTTTCTAAAAACTAGGGAAGCTGCTCAGCATTAGTAGCCCAGCTGCAAATGGTTTTATTGGCTTGGTGAAACTGGGGTGTCGCCTGTGGATTCCATCCTTTGTTTAAATCACCTGCCCTGATCTGCAGACAAAAACACCACCACCAGCAGAAGCTGAGTCAGTCACTTTTCTATAAAAGTCTGGCTTGGATTTGCTCCTGGCCTGACCCACAACGCCTGCCTGGGGATAGACGATGGCAAAGACGYGGGCCATTTGCTTACAGTATGGATACTAAGCAGGATGGTGGGCTGAGGATGATGTCACCAYTTGGTCAGAAAATCGCCTTCTTTCTCCCTCACTATCGAGTGACACACCAGAYGGCTCTTGGCTGCTGGTGCTGCTTCTCGTCGATGTGAGTCCAACTGACCAATGGTCCCAAGGGGCCTCGGTCCAGGCACAGGTGGGCACAGCAGCAGGGCAGCAGGGGGCGGGACTTTCTGCTGGGTTGACCATTGCCAGCTTTCCATGTGTGAGCCCAGAGCTGGACACACCTGAGTCTGAGGCTCACCTCCCTCCATGTGCTGGCCGGGCTTTGCCTCCTGCAGCCCTGCATGCAAGCAATTGTCTTGGCTCCAGGGGCTCCTTGGCATCTCCAAATTGCTCAGCCTGGCTTTCAGGTGATTTTTCCAATGCTTAACACCCAAAGACGAGACAGAAGAAAGGCCTAGAAGCAAAGAGCGTTTTGTYTTGGCATGTCCTGAAAGAAGTGAGATGCCTTCTTGGACTGGGGCTCGCTTTCCTTTGTCCACTTTCTYAATGGCAACAGGAGCTTTCCTCAGCAGGCCCTTGCAGTGCCTTCTGCCTGAATGTGTGGCTCTGTCATGCACCCAAACCCTTTGACGCTCTCCTGCTGAGCTGCTGAGGTGTAGGAGCGRCCCCTGCCCCAGGCAAACARAAGGCAAAGGTCTCAGGGTGGAAAAGGTGACATTTTGTTGAACTTCAGTTGAAGGAGAACAGAAGCGCAACAGCAGCTCAGATGTTTAGTCACAAAACACCCCAAAATGGTTCAGKTTAGGTTTAGGGTTAGGGTTARGGGCCTTAACATCGTTGGCATGGAGACAATTAAGGAAGTTGTCAAATACTCTCCGAGGAAGGAAGGGCCATTCACAGCCCCATTTGAGCATTCCCAGATAGTGTCTTCCCTCAGTCAATTTCATATCCATCCCCAACAGAAGGTTATGGCATTGCTGCCCACACCTCTACCCTGAGGTCAGCTGAAGGAATAGGTGGAATGAATCTTAGGAAAAGGACTGCACTTCAAAGTSCCCCCTAAGTCTGTGCAGGAATCAACACCTGTGTCTCCCTGGAAACACTGGTTGTGACAGACTATTTTTGAAAGAGGTAACAAACGGACAGAGATTCCATAAGGACACTTGAACCCAATTTCTCTTTAAAACCTGTTCAAGTACCTTGACTCCAACACTTGTCTGTGTGTTTTCTGGGGGCACTTTCAAAACATCTGGATATTCCTTGGCTCACTGACAGGGTGAAGCCATGATTTACAAGCAGTCCTCAGAGCTGCTTCAGCTGACAGCTTAGAGCAGCACCTGTGCAGTCCTCTGAAACCCTCCAAAACAAGGTGATTTGGGRATGGAGATTGTCCAAACTTCTACCACTTCAGGCAAAGAGTTTGCATTTACAAGAAGAGTCAGAAAGCAGGCTTATACTTATCAAAAAGCATTTCCATTTGCTACAATATTTTCTTAAATTTGGCACAACATTTTCTAGTAGAGGTACTGAGCTTCCACCCTCTACTGGTCAAATTATTTCAGTGGACCAACCTAACAAGAAAATGATTGTAGAAAATAATAGACCAGAAGAAAACTGCTCCACATATTGATATAAGCAACAGTGAGAGTAGAAGTTAACAATAGTGAAATTTCTTTATTGCTTGAGATCAATACTAACTTTTCAAGCTTAGATGAACTAATCCTAGGTTTTTAACAAATACTCTACTGCTCAATCCTAACATAACCTACTGTTCACTACAGA
>NW_026623312.1:1088722-1090133 GCF_030028575.1 Malurus melanocephalus | reverse complement strand
TTTTGGGCAAGGTCTTGCAAAAATCAGACCCAGCCCAAGCACTTTCTGAGCATAAATGCCGATTCCACAAAGTTTCCCTTTGTCTCTCTGAGCAGTACCAGGGAATCTAAAACACTGCTATGATGAATCAGAGTCTTCACAGGTTTATCCTTCTTCACCTRATGGGCTTTGGAGCCTGGAGTCAGAGACTTCCATTGCTCACTAAACTGTCGGAAATTCTCGGTGATCTTGTCTATCAGGACATGTAAATTCCGGTATTCCTCATACTCTGCATTAAAGTCATCTTTTAGCACTGGTGCTGCTCCAAGGATGGCTACATATTTCCTAATGGAAAAATAAGACCATTTTCTAGGTGTGTGTTATGAAAGTACATTCTAATACATTTCTATTCCATATGGCACATGTGCAATTTYACATCAAGCACATGGTGAATGTCAAGCACAGACACCCAAGCTTCMAGTCWSTCRCTCGGTGACTGGCTCTTTCCACATGCAGGCACTTGTGCTTCCAGAGAATGTAGTCAGGTAAATCTAGAAATCTGCCACATTTCTACAACAGTTTTCTACCAATATTTCACATTTTAGAGTTTTTCTTCATTAGCAAGTGTWGCACACTTAGAAAACATCGAAATTAATTTCAAATGTCGAAGGACCAACAAACACAGCAGCTTCAGTAAGAGAAGGRCATTGCTAAATTCCATTCTMTTTCTATGTAGGAWAAACTTAWTTAAKCTACATTTACTTTTGAAAATCCATCTGCAATGCATTTTTGGCAGGAAGCACATTTATAGAGTTTGGTGGGCAGAGTTGGTGTTTTGAGCTTCATTTATGCCTGTCTAATACCAAAGCAGAATTAATGACAGAATTTGATTCTTTTTTGTGGACAGCAGTTACATTCCTGACCAACGAGCTGAGTCACTTGTAATACAGCCACAAAAGCAAACTGCAGACAAGTCTGAAACCACAACAACAAAAACCCAAACCTCAGCAGCTTCTAAGGACGACAAAATTAATTAATGCTTGAAGCCACTTATGGGAGTAAAACCTTTTTCATTTCTTCTCCCTCAATCAACACAAGCAGGGTTTATCAAGCTCATGATAAAAATGCAAGATGAAGTGGCAATGAGAATAATAGAGGCCATTTGCCAATCCTGCCATACCAATGCTTCTGTTCCTCTGGACCTGAAGATCTGGTTCATTTTGGATGCAAAAATCTCCCTCCACTTGGCAAGGAAACTTTCAAACCTTCCGGAGATTAGTTTTTACAAGCAGTAAAACTTGAACGAGTTCAAGTTCGGTACCAAGGCAGACAGCCACTTGTGCCAGTGATGCATCCCAGGCCAGATGCACCTTACTGGTGTGCTGGATGGCTTTGAAAAGAAAACTACAGATGCCTTTGAACATTTTGGGAG
>NW_026623312.1:1085127-1088427 GCF_030028575.1 Malurus melanocephalus | reverse complement strand
AGGGGATGCAAGAGCACGGCTGCAGCTGAGCCGGTGGAACAGCAGTGCAGCGAGGGCCCGTCCTGGCCTAACCCACCATGGGGATCATTGCAGCTCTGAGCCTCGGAGGCCCAGCAAAACCACCTCAAACTCACCCTTCCAACACAGGAAGGAGCTTGACACTGCACCTCACTGTGAGTGGCAGGAGTTAATTGCTTTTTCACCCACCTGAAGTAGTCTGTTGGTTGTTTGTTGAAGACCATGTGGAGGCAATGGAACTCTCTTTCTTTTCCTGCAGAAAAACAGAATTTTGACAATCTTGATAAGGGGATATTTAAAATGCCACGAATTACCAACTCAATGGGCTTGAAAGAGTCCTCCAGAACTTTGTTCTCACAGTAAACTACTGAGGAAATGTACAAAAATTAATAATAGGGCACATATTACCTTCTCCACAATAGCCACGGCAGGAGTTTAGAGAGACAGTATGGCCACAGTATTCTACAGGTCTTGTGTTAGCACAGTACTAACGCCACCTCAGCTTTTCTTATTTGAAGGCATGAGGTGGTATCTGCACAGCCATTTAAGTCATGCAGCAATAGATGCAGCTTCAGAAAAAACAAGCTTGAGAGAGACACAGGGAGAGAGAGATCAACACTGAGGTTCCAACAGGAAAGAGAGAAAACAGATGAAATTCTACTTATGCCATGTTTTCATCCCCACTTCCCTGACAATTACAGAGGCCCAAAATTTGGAGGAGTTTCTGCACTCTTGTCAGCAGCAAGATCAATTCCTTTGTATAGGGGTTACTGGCACTAAGGCTCCAATAACCTGCAGCCAAAATCAACTGCTCCTCATTAACATGGTAAGGCTGGGTAGGGAAAGTGGTCTGCACTTGGGGTATGCTCTTTGCCTCTTTTCAAAGTCACTTGGGAAGCCCTGCAAGCATAACCTCGAAGGCCTCCTTTTAAAGAAATTTTTACTAATGAAGATAATAAAAAAGASCTGCCATAAGGAAAAGTCAGCTGAAAGAGGAAGGAACACTCAAGATTTTGCTATTCTTGTTCTGCTTTCCGTTGGAGGTTTTGTGGCAAGCTTCAAAACCACACAATTCTTTCTATTCCTGATTCCCTTACATTGCCACGGTATACACACAATAGTCCTGTCAAAGCTCAGCCATTCTTGCCAATCTTTAAGCCAACTGGACTTTAAGTCTTGAGGAGAGAAAGAAGCTATCTTGGGATGTTCGACTTCCTTTTTTTTTTTTTAATTTTAATATTACAAAAATGTGGTATAGCAGGAGTACAAAGAGAAGCACAAAAGTGGGAGCAAAACTGGGCAGAAATCCCAATAGTTACATTATGTTCAATACAACTTGTAAGAACAGTTTTGCTGTGYGCATTTGATTTCCAAAAGTGCATTTGCTCTCACAGCCCAGTCCATGCAAAAGCTTCAGCCTAAGCACCAACTTGAAACACAGTACAGATGGTCCCTTCACCAGCTGTTCAGAATTTTGTCACTGGCTCCTGAAGGAAGATGCTGACGTGTTTATATGTTCAAGCATGAATCCTTCCAAAGCCATCCCCAGGCCTGAAGGTACCCTGCGCATGCCCAGAAGAAATGTGGAAAGACCATYTCAAAGCACCTGCCTTTGCAGGCACACCACCRCTGCAAGARRCATCTGCACGYTCTAAAGATGCCTCCAGGCTAAATCAAACTTAATTGGCAAGTTCAACCTCTAAAAGAGACTCTTTGTTAACTCACAGATTTAACAAAGCAACTGAGCTCTGCCCTTTTGGGTATGTCCCTGTGTTCAGAAATTGAGTGTTCTTTGTACATTTCTGTTTAGTTTTTCAATACCATTTTCAGTCTCTACCTCTTGTATAGCTTTAGAAGAAAGAAATTCTGCAGCTAAGACGGACAGGGCTCATGGCACAATTCAAACTATGACTCCAGGAAATCACAGCCCAGATTTTGTAGTTTTTAGAGTTTCCATGAAAAGGCTGAGTTTGGCAAACAACAATGAAATCATTGGGGGCTGATCTGTGTGTTTCAGCCAACTGGCATGCACTCAGTGTGGGTCAGGTTTCTATCTCCAGTGTACAGACTTGGAAGCTTGCTGATGRAAAAAGTCGTGTCTTCGTTAACTGTCAGTTTAGTGGAAATCAAATGGAAAAAAATCCATTCCCTGTGACTACTTAATCACTTTCTCTTCCCCCTSTCCTACCTCTCTCCTCCTATTTCTTTCTATCTCCTTAGTTCAAATGTATTGTCAAATAACATCTGTACTGTTGACTCCTGAATATGGTGTTGCTTGCACCTTAATTTSGGCAAATGCTTCYCCTAATAATCAAATCTTTACASCAYWRTTGTYCACACAGGAGTWAGGAAAAGCAGCAAATTAGTACCTTCATYGAAATCCAAAGGATGCCACTGCTTCAGCCTCCCCAGCTCCTTTTCCTTCTCATTGAAATTGAGACTCTTCTGCTCTCTGTCAAGGGCTGGGATTGTAGAACTCCAGAGTTTCTGTATTTGTTGCACCTCACCGGTGCAGGGGGACATGGAGCCGACTCTTGGAGACAGGGGTGCCATGCAAATGGATGTTGATGGCAGCACCAAGGCGRAAGAGYTGCCACCAGCAGCTGGCTGGACATGAATGAGCTGGTGAGCAATTCTCCACTTCTTGCTGGTCACAAGACTAGCAAAATCAGAAGCCAAGAGGCCGTTTCTGCAACAGTAACAAGAGAATACATTCTGATCTGTGGTCAGAAGCATATTTTCCTCCCATTCTGAAAAAAAGCAGCATTTGTGAATAGGCAATTGTTGCAAACACATCCTTCTTACCTAAAATAAGCTGTCCAACAAAGAAGTACTGTAGCTAAGTACAAGCACTTCTTCATTTTTAGCTTCTTAGGACATAGTAAGTCCTTCTCCAAGTSTTCAGCTAAAAGGCTTTGGGAGGAAGACACTCTGTTCATCAGCTCCATCAAAGTTTCCCTCAAAATGGGGAGGTCAGGTTGGTTTTGTCTAGGGCCCAATTTTCATTTGTACACACTGGGAAAAGATTTAAATTTGCTGTGACACATCCCCTTGATTTACCAATGAGGCACCTGACTTAGAGGGTTTTAGGTGGTAAAGACAAGATTACTGCTCCAGTGTCACAATCCCTCAGCACAGSRTGTGATGTTTGGCTGCAAATTCTCATCAGGCTGAACCAGTCACATATCAGGAAATTCCTGTGCTTTTAGGCAGGRTTGCCTTAACTCCAGCAGAGAGCCCACTCTTTGCACTCAAAAGCTGCTGGCAAACAAGCTCTTAAAT
>NW_026623312.1:1081078-1083691 GCF_030028575.1 Malurus melanocephalus | reverse complement strand
AACTAATGATCATTATGTTTGGTTTATGCAAACTACAGAAATCCAGGTGTGTTCTGAACAGCTGTTTGTGAGCAGCAAAATCAAACTAAATTACATCTTTTGGTGCAGATAGGAAAAATTCCCTATCACATGAGTTTTAAGYCATATCAAAGTTTTACTRCTTAGAAATAATCAAGTAACTCTATTCCTATCTAGCAAGTGGTACCTTGAAAGCAACATTTAGTGCTACAATGTATAAGGAGATGTGACCAGGCCCAGAGTCCCTCTTCATGTGGTGCAGCCAGGCTTCATTCCAGTCAAGTGCTGCTGTGAGAATGTTGTGCATGTCTTGCTGTATTCCTTTGAAAATGAATTAGATTTATATCTTACTCAAGTCAAATAGAAAGCCTAATCAAAAAAAGAAAAATTAGGTACTCAAACCTCATGACCACTGATATTAAAAGGGCTGCTTTAGACATCCCCACCTGACACCTGCTCAGAGTTMCAAAGAAAACCCCACAGGAAAAGTCTTCATGAATTTGACCCATATAGYACACTGGATAACTCATCCACACACCACCACCATCTGTCAAAAATTTGCCCTTTTTTTTGTCCTTAAAAACATGAGAAACATTGCTAACGGAGATCTGTGTGCATGTCCAGCTATTCCCAGATTAATAAAAATATGAAAGTGATAAAGATACCCAGAATCCGTAAGTCACTTCTTCAAAGCAGAACTGAGGTTGTGTTGGAAGGGAAGCCAATGTGTGAATATCACATCTCTGCAAGCCCAGGCCATTGTAGATKGATACCAAATAAAGCCCCACTTGCTCTGATGTCAAGAAAAGTCTGAGCAAGGCATTTCAGGGTGTAGCGCTGCTAACACAGCCCTTTCAGACTGTTAACCAGTACCTTGAGGGAGTTCACATTTCATACGGGAAATCATCTGCAAGGAAATCTTCTTAAACGTTGCAATGGAACAGGAGAAAATGTTTTCACCCTTTGCCCTCTAAGGAGATGAGCTTGGAAATGCGATAATCAACTTGAAGTATCAATGGACTTCTTCAATTGGATTGGCAGAACATGGCTCTCATTAAATTGTAAATGTCTCCAGGGTGCCGAACCCTGCCACTGCCCTGGGCAAACAAAGCAACAAACTTCACAGGGTCAAGGAATGAATTCTTAAAAGTCATGGGATCAACTGAAACTGTGTCCATGTTGAATTGTCCTCCATYGACCAAGTTCCAAAACACTTTTCCTAAAAAAGGAAGTAGTTCAATTTGATCGATTACTGCTTACATATTTCAGCAACAACCTATGTAAAAAGAGAATATTTTAAAAGGAAGGATGGAGCCACTGCATTTTTCAGTGGGTGTGAATCTTGTGAATAGCTGTGATAYAGAAATACCACAGGAACTTAAAAGGACACCTGAGAAGTTACTCAAGAAAAGAATGTTCCAGGGAAGATGAAGACTCAATCCACATGGCAGCAAAGAAACCCTGTGCTCAAAGTTGGGCCTCCACTTTTATCATTTAGGATTTGCCTGGAATACCCTTCCCTGGAAGGCACCACAGATCCCAGCAGCAGCCAAGTACCACTGAGGCCACCATCTCCATTTAAATGAAATACTGGTCTATGCAGCTACCAAAATTGTCTCCTCAGAAACTTGTCCAAGGGAATTTTAAATACAAAGACAAACTATCTCACACAAGTGAGAGTTTCACCCGTTGAAAGTTGTTCCATGAAGCAGTTAAACAGTGCAAGGAAAAGAGAGAGGATGAAATAAGGCACGAGGAGCAACATTAGAAGGAGTTAATCATTGCCAGCTATTCCAGCAAAGAAACAACAACGCCCCAAAAGTTTTGAAGTTTTCCTTCTTTTCCCCACATGGACTTGCAACTAGAGGCAACTGGATGAAGTTCTTGAAAAATGAACAGGGAGCATTCGATAAATCGCTCACTACTTTCTAATTTCAGGAGTGGAGGAACAAGTGAAAATTCTGAACAAAAGAATAGTATGGTGAAAAAATTGCTGGCAAAAACTCCATAGTCTCATCTGCTGAAGGATCTTTCCAAGAGTGCCCTTGTCCTTTTCCCTGATTCCATCTCTCTACAAGCAAGCAAGCAACTCTGGCTTCTTGTAATTTCTCAGAGCAAGCAGGTGGATCACCCTGTCCCTGTACGGTCGGCGCAGAACGGCGGTGCAAGGATTTCGTGCGGCTTCATCGCAGGAAGTCTTCAGGCTTCGTCGGCATTGATTTAATCTTCTCAGGCACAGGACCTGAAGTGTTGGGTGTGGATCTTTTTACCTCTGCCTGTTTGTCTAAAGTAAGGGAAGAGAGAAAAAGAAGCGTCAAATGAGAGGCTGGGAAAAGGCAAGGAAGTTGATTTAAAGTATGGTGGGATTCTTGGGGCCAGAGCTGGAGTCCAAGATCCAGCTTGTGGATCCCTTCCATCTCAGCATAGTCTCTGATTCTGCACAAAGCCCAGGCCCTACCCCGTACTGCATGGAGCATGTTCCAAAGGCTCCCTGTACCCTATCCCAGCCAGACCTGTCTCACCCRAGTTTCTCAGGGCCAGCCCAAAGCAGAAGTGCTCTCAAATACTGAAATTGTTTCACTACTGCCAGTCTCC
>NW_026623312.1:1077827-1080231 GCF_030028575.1 Malurus melanocephalus | reverse complement strand
GACCTGAGGGCAAGCCACCTACAGCTGAGATCTCTGAACACACCCCCATCCCAAGAATATGCTGCAAAAATGAATTACAATGTTTAAACACTTACAGACATCAAGTAAAGAATGAGAAGCAGCCATACCTCCAAGTGGGTTGCACATTTTGGCAGCCTGTGGACTTCCACTGTGCAACATCTTGCAGGCATTTGGCTGAAAGGGAAAAAATATTCTGTAAATATTCTGGAGCCTACATTCTATTCCTGGTGATTAAATAGGCCCATAATTTTAAATGACAATTTTATTTGAAGAGTTTTGCTGTCACCTCACTAAAAAAGGGCTGCTTTGACACAATTCTGCCCCTGAAAGCAGACAGTTAAAACTGTGCTGAGAGAGCAAGCATCACTTAGCCTCTAATTCAGCTAAGAGCCGAAGAAGCAAGTGATCCTTTCCCAGTTGCTGGAATTAATGGGTATGTGCTTCCCTTGAAATCAAGTGCCTGAGTACAATTGAACCATCCTGAGCTCAGCTGACAAAGCAGACAACAGTGGTTCCCAAAGAAATCACCAATTCAGGACTGCAGCCAACACAGGGATTTGGCACTAAGGAAGTACCTGGAGCCAGCTCCAAGAAGAACTTCAACTATAAAAGATGAATTTGAGCTCTAACAGGCACAAAAACCCCTTCTCTTTTTCCTCAGCTCTAATTCTTTGCATAGATGTGAAATGGGAAGAGTTTTTCCTACGTTAGTTAGGTGGAACAAAATTTGGGTTGCTTGGCTGAACTGAACTCATCATTTCCTGTCAAATGTGCCGCATTCCCATGGAGCTTAAAAATCACTCACATATTTGTGGTATAAACACATTTTTGAAAAAAAAAACAACTACCTCTCATCTAGCTACTTCATTCTGAAGGCAGAACTGGTAGACAGTGAATCTAAAAAGCTGTGATAAATGGACTGAAAAATGTGGACTAATTAACATGAGAAGATAGAATACTAATTAATCAAAAGAATTAAGACCAAGCAACATTAATTTGTTGGTTTGCTAAAAATATATCAATAAGATAAAAAGCTTTAAAGCACCATGCATGTGGCTGGAGTTCTCCATATGCACTCAGTCAGCACTAAAATAATGCCTAACCCTAATACTAAAGACTGCTGTAAGMGAGTTTAGTTTATTGAGACATTTTTTCACAATAGTGGTATAAACGTGGAACAACGGGAAATCCATGCYTTTTGGCCAGGAGCCATGGCCAGAGCACAAATTTTCTTTGTGTCRACTTCTGCTGGCACCTTATCTGTGTAATCCCTGGGAGCCGATTCCACCGGGGCCACTTCATCAAAGGAAGGTGCTTCCCCTTGGAGCACCAGTGGGACACCAGCCCTGTCCAGTGGRTYCCATGRGGTCAGCAGCCCCTGRWACCAGAACCAGGGCCCAGCCCCCACCCAGTACCAACCCGCAGAACCCAGCACCTGCCCCTCACCTRTTGGTCCTGGGAGCTCTGGGTCACCCCCATGGGCATCWCAGTGGGGTTTGGGGCCCTGCAGGATGCGGTGGGGTTTGGGGCSCCATGGGACACAGTGGATCGTGCCCAGTCCYGAGGCTYTGCCATCCCACTCTGTTGCAAGTGCTCCCGCTCCCACACAGCCACTGCTCCTGTAGAAAAATCTGGAATATGCAACATTTTGTTACCAAAGATTGCAACTTGATGTTTGGTTTATGAATGCTTTCAAGCTTTATCAACAAAAAGGGAGATGTTTTTCTAAGAAACAGTAAGCAGCCAACAAGTTCTAAGTGATATCCAGGTGTTGGAARGGCAAATTACATGTTGTCAGAATTGCCTTGTTAAGATGTAGGGCTGGAGGACTCCTGTTCTTTAAAGAGCAGGCCTCCAATTCCCAAGTGAGAGTGTGCCTTTCAGGCCATCTTTTACAATCTTTGACAGAAGTAGAGGTACTTCCAAAGGGAAACGTGCACAAGGGCCAATACAAACTCAGTGTTCCCTTTGCTTCCCAGATATCCATCTGATCTACCTCTCCGGGAGGGCTGCCCTGCATGGCAAGAAGAGACCGAGGGAGAGCCTGTGAATATCAGGCAGTTGGAATTTCCTGTCTAGAGTTAGATTTATAGATATCTTTAGTTATATTTTTCTATAAATGTAGTTCATTTTCTAGATTTCTAGATTTGTTTTTATACATCCTTATTATTAGAATTATAGATCTCTCTTGTTAAATTTAGATGTATCATTAGAGATGTGATATAATTTTTTTTTATATATGTAGTTACACTCATAGACATGTAGTTAAATTTATATATTTGTAGAGTTACATTTTTATGTATATTTGTATTTATAAATATGCATAGTTATATTGTTAGCTGTAAATGAGTTCTTAGATATATAGATTAATATTGGTATAGGC